>NC_056527.1:24931208-24945437 GCF_019175285.1 Sceloporus undulatus | reverse complement strand
ATTGATATCCCACCTTTCTCCTGGTATAGGGACTCAAGACAACTAACAAAATTTAAAACACTTCAGTGGGCCCTTCCCTTCCACAGGGGATCCATTCCAGATCCCATCACATAAGGGGAAATCCGTGTATGCTCACGCCCCTTGGAAACAATTGGGCGCGTGCTTGTGGCTTGGGGCGGCATGTGAGACATTGCTTTTATTGTCGTGTGGCTTCCACATAAGCTGGAAGCTGCATATAGCGCAGGGACACTGTACATGTTAAAAACAATAAAGTCTGACCCTTGTCAGTTTGAGAAAGCTGGTGGCATAAGAATATTTTTATCTGCTGCTGAAAGGAGAGCAGGGATGGGGCCAACCTGGCTTCTTTAGGGAGAGAGTTCCATAGCCTGGAAGCAGCCACTGAGGAAACCCTTTCTCTTGTTCCCACCTGTTCTGATTCACTAAACACCTACTCAGGTTGGCTGGGAGGGAACCATCAACTGGTAGTGCAGGCAGAGGCAGTAAATTACCAGCAGCTAGAAATCATTCTTGTTATGAGAAAGGCGTTAGTCAAACAGTTTGAGTCAAGTGAGGCATCAAGAATCAAGGTGAACACAGTCCAAGAGTGGAAGAAGCCAGGTGTTTCAAAGTATGAAGTGCAGGAGTCTGGAAACAGGTATCAGTGACAGGAATACTGGCCAGGAAACAGACAAGTTGCTTCCAGCACTCACCTTAGACAGACTCTGGCCTGACACCAACTGGTCCTAATTAGAGCTTCTCTGTTGCTGCTTGGCCTGCAGCCTGGCTGAGCCTTTGGTGTATCCTTCTGTCCCTCCTCCTTGATTGAGGACCTAGGACCCCAGCTGTGTCTTCTGCCTCATCAGCAGGCGAGTCTTGCCTTTGTCTTGTTGGCTGAGGCTGCAGTTCAATAAAATGAACTCGCTGAGGCTCTTCAGGGAGATCTGGTTGAGGCTGCTTCCTCATCAGACTCTTCCTCTGGGTCCTAATCCTTCAGCTCCTGGCCCATGACACCACCAAATGAGCCAGAGGGGGTGATGGGACCTCCCTTGATGGTCTCAGTGCTCTAGTGGGCTCATAAAAGAAGATACAACCCTTCAAATAACATGGACCCAAGCTGTATAGGACTTTATAGGTCAAAACCAGCATTTTGAATTGTGCCTGTAAATGGTCCAGCAGACAGTGGAGTTGTTGCAACAAGGGAGTTCTGTGCTTCCTGTAGCCAGCTCAGGTTAACAACCTGGCTGCAGCTCTTTGGGTCAACTGAAGTTTCTGGGCACTTTTTAAAGGCAGCTGCACGTAGAGCACATTACAGTAATCCATGTACAGTGAGCCCACGCCATACGCGGGCTCATTATAGGCAACTTCCAGCTTATGTGGAAGCTGCTGAGAGGTTGGGAGAATGGTGTGTGCACCCATGGTGCACGCGCTCAACCATGCAGCATGGAGAGTTTTTGAGCATACGCGCTTGTTGCCTTACACCGGGGGGGGGGGGGGTCCGGAATGGATCTCCCGTATAAGGCAAGGGCAGACTGTACCACCATGGCCAGATCTGACTTCTCCAGGAATGGGTGTTGTTGGTGCACTAGTTTTTAACTGTGCAAAGTGTTCTTGGTCACTGCTGATACCTGGGCCTCCAGGGTCAGAGGTGAATCCGGGAGTACCCCCAATTTATGAATCTGAGTTTTTAAGGGGAGTGTAACTCCATCTAACACAGACTGAATTCCTATTCCTGAATCTGCATAAAGTAGCATTCTGAAGGAGGCTACTTTATGACATCCATCCCTAAATACAGTATGAAAATGATGGTGCAGTAGTGCTTTGATTGGAAGTGAAAGGCTGATCAATTAGTTGCAACTACAGGATTGGAATACCATGTAGTTGTGTTTTATTGGCATTACCCATGATAAATATGATGGATAGTTATAGCCCTGGATGAATATATATGTTATACAATTCAGTTTTGAGGACACTTGCTGTAAGTGTCTTTTTTGAAATTAGTATATCTTCTTTAATACATGCTTTTCTTTTTCTGATTTCTAATAATAGCTTATGCATTAAAAATCATATCATGTATTGTTTAGCTATTAACTTATGGCATATGGGTGTATGCCACAACCTAGTGTGTGTGTGTGTGTGTATAAAACGTATGATTCTAATGTGATTATTTTGTGCTTCTCTCTCAAAACAGCTTGCTATGGAATTGTACAAGTACCTACTGGTCCTTGGTTTTGTAGAAAATGTGAATCTCAGGAAAGAGCAGCTAGAGTGGTAAGTTTGAATTAATGTTCAATACTAATGTGCACATTTATTGTAATGAAGTGCTCAGTAGCATTGTTCAGAGTGTATTATTTTTAATAGGAAATGAAATTTTTGTATTCTTTAGTTAACAGTTGCTATAAACTAGATAGAAGACCATAAGAGTCCAGTTTTTCATTTTCCAGCAATGGAGGTGGAAGCATTCCAACATAGGTTGCCTATCCTTCTCATTCCAGTAGGCAGAAAGTAGATTTTAAAGGAGCAACCCTCTATAACTCTCAGTCTAGCTCCTGCCTTTGCTCCACATAAGCTTTTTCATATTTGAACTGTGTTCTGCACTTCTAAAACACAAATATTTTCTCTTCCTGAATAAAAGTGTCCAGCCACAGAATGATTGCCCCTCACATCATGTATTAGCCCACCACCCGGTCCTTGTTATATTTTTATTGTGTTATGAATAGATATTTTAATCTTGAATTTTAATTGTATCTTGTTTAATCCTGTTTTAAGGTGGGGGGGAATTTGGCACATAATGTTGAATGTGGATATTTTAATGTGTTGTGAGCCGCTTTGATCGTCTTGTCACAGAAAAGCGGGATAAAAATAAAAGGTTTATTATTTATTTATTCCTTTCTATCTGTTCCTTCTATTGGACACTGGTAGGAAATGTAGGACAGGCATAGAATGGCAGATAGGAGCTCTGTTGATGGTAGTCCAGGCATGTTGAGGGAAGAGAACTTGCCCGCCAGTGCCTCTGGGCTTGGAGATAGCAAGACCCATGTGGAGTCCAGTTTTTTTCCAGGTTACGTATTTATATCCATGGATCAGGCAGATTAGTGCCTGAGACTTTCTCCAGAAAGATAGTACAGGTTAATGAAGTAGATGTATCTCTCGGACATTATTTCTTTAACATAAATATTGGTACCAGAGGCAAAAATAACATAGAAAGAATAGGGATAGATTCTGTACCACAAAAAGAAGAAGAGTTCAATATGTTTCAGCAAATTTTTTATTGAAAAATAACAGTGTACACATGTGAAATGAAAGAAAGAACCAGGTCAAGTAAGCCTTGGCTAAGTAAACAAAAACATTTTCAACTTTCTTGAGATCTTTTGAAAGCTTCTTCTGAAATGTATCCAGGAAAAATATACTTATTTCACCACCTTCCATCTTTTTTATGATTTCCATTTTGGTGCCCAGACACATAGATCTATTTTCTTTTCTTTTCTTTTTTAACATACTGGGGCCCTGATGTCACAGTGGTTAAATACCTGTACTGCAGCCATTCACTCATAAGCCACAAGGTTGTGAGTTCAGTACCAGCCAGGGGCTCAGGGTCAACTCAGGCTTGCATCCTTCTGAGGTCGTTAAAATGAGTACCCAGCTTGTTGGGGGCAATTAGCTTACACATTGTAAACTGCTTAGGGAGTGCTTAAGTGCACTGATAAGCGATATTGAAATGTACTTGTTATTGCTATTGCTGGTAAAGCAGGCATTTGTTTGCATTTCATGCATACTCCATAAGAGATTGTGGAGGGATCTGCTGTTTACCTGTTGTACAGTAGGATTTTCTAGAGCAGAATCGCCCTTTTCCCCTTGTAAGCTTTGTTGCATTGTGTATTGCACATATGCTGCTGCAGCTTTGTTAGCTGAGGTATATTAATTAAATGCTTACTGATTATCTGTATTTGCTTGTCTTGCTGAATCATTTATTTATTTATGGTATTTATACCCCGCCCTTCAGCCCTAAAGGCTTTCATGGCTTAAGATGGTTTAAATGAGCAGGGACGAACTGATATACTCCCTTCCCCACCCCTCCTCTAGCACATGAGAAGAATTCAGAAGCTTTCATTTAGCTATATTTTATGTCATATTGTGTGACAAATATGGTTATGTTATTTGATTAATAGCAACTGTAATTAATTTGAAACAAAATAATTTCAATATGTGCTTTCTGAAGGCAGACTGTTTAAACTTACTGTTGTGTGCCTTCAGGTTGCCTTCTGAAGTATGACAACCCTATCAACTGGGGTTTCTTGGCAAGATTTCTTCAGTGGGGTTTTGCCTTTGCCCTGGTGGTGCAGTGGTTAAATGCTGGTACTAGTAGCCGCTAACAGCCACAAGGTTGTGAGTTCAATCCCAGGCAGGGCTCCAGGGTCCACACAGCCTTCCATCCTTTCATAGGTCGGTAAAATAAGTACCCAACTTGTTGGGGGAAATTGGCTTACATTTTGTAAACTGCTTAGGGAATGCTTAAATGCACTGATAGGCAGTATAGAAATATACTTGTTATTGCTATTGCTTTCTTCTGAGGCTGAGAGAGTATGACTTGCCCAAGGTCACCCAGTAGGTTTCCATACCTGGGCAGGGATTAGAATACTGGTTTCTATCATAGTTGAATGCACAAACCACTGTACTACATTGGCTCTCAATTGTTTATATTTACAAATATAACAAATGTTGATATATACAGGTAGCTTTGTACCTCTGAGAAGTAAAATGGTAAAGTTTGTTGGCCTGGTTTACTTATAAGATTGGTTTTTATAAGAGATGGAGAGGACTTAATGGCCTAACCAGAGATGTTAGCTGTCATCTACAAGACTGAATATCCTTTTCATGGATATTGGAGTTCAGTTCTATTGGAAGTGATAGCCATATTTGATATTGATTTACTGTATTTTTACAGGTGCTTCTGTGTTCTTGTGGCTCCCTTAATACATGCCATTTTGCTAGACTGTATTTGATTGTATATGGACATGTAGCCCTTTTAAATTTGCCACATTATTCTCTAGTCAGTTAGTAAAGATTGCTGTACATTCTTTTAGGACAGGGCAGTGAAAATCCATGGTGGCCAGGGTTCAGCTCCCCCCCCCATGACTTGTCATTTTGAAGGAGAAATGGAGGGAAAAGAAAGTACGATGGAGGGAAAAGAAAGTACCGGGGGGGGGTGTTCTTGGGAAGTGGTTATTATTATTATTATTTAGCCTATTCGGATGCTTTTGAGAAGGCTTTGGAGGTGATTTTTGGACTATTTTTGTTACAAAAATAACACCAAGAAAAGTTTTATACAATTTTAAAAGGTCTGATGGCTTTGTTAGGAGGCTCCAGAGGCCACAGAGATGGACCACACTTTACTCACTCCTGTTTTAGGGTAATACTTTCTCTTGCTCTTGAAATAGTCCTACTTCTCTCTCTGTTTCATATTCTTCTAGGTGAATGCAGTATATCCTTGTCCAAGAAATATTTCTGACACAAATCATGTGATTAAGAACTATGGTCTGTAGTCTTACAAGTTGTCATGTTAACTTTTGTTTATCTGTGCTTACATAGCATTGAAAGCTATCTCTTCCAGCAAACAGATAATATGAGTAATGAAAACAACTGGTCATTTTCTATGAAAAAATGCTGAAAGAGTGGGGAAGAGTAATTACAAACTCATCAACCTTTTTCTGATCTCCTCCTTTGTTTAAAGGCTCTTTCATGGGCTCCTTTGATTCCTTAAAGCTTGTTTTAGAAATCTATGTTCTCATTCTTTTTCTCTTTTTTTAACCTTTTGATCTCCTTATTTTTGATGCCAGCCACAGATGCTGGTGAAACGTCAGGAAGAAACTCTTCTAGAACATGGCCACATAGCCTGAAAAACCCACAAAAAACTCCTTATTTTTGGTCCTTTCCCATTTTGAATTCTGGTCTTGATCCAAGTAGGTCTGCAGTTGAAAGAGTTTGGAGGGTGGTGTTATGGAATGCTCTCTTGGGCTTGTTTCTGGGAACTGTCACTGAGAGATTGTTTTGACTCTTTTTATTTCTTTAATTGGAAGAAATGAATAGTTGAACAGGAGGCACCTTAATTATTCAAGCACAGGATTTTTCTTGGTCCTAGGAATCTTGAAAGATAGATTTTCTTCAAGCTTTCTTTGTGTCATATATATGCATTTTTTGTCTTCAAGGAACCCCATTCTGTAATATTCTGTAGCAGAATAGACAGTCACCCCTCCTAACTCGTGGATCTGAGATTTGCGACCTCAATTATGTGTGGAAGGGTGACCTCTGTCATTTCTAATGGTGCGTGTGCCGCATGCATGGGGGCGCACCCTATACGCGCAAGCCTCCGTTTTTGCAGAGGGGGGGTCCAGAACAGATTCCCATGCAAACGGAGGGCCAACTGTATTTGCTAATACCTCACCTTCAGCACAGTAAGGTGTTCAAAGGGCATGGTCCCATTGATCCTATTTATTACTTCTTTAGCCATGGTACTGGTGACCTAGTTGGCAACATTCTTCACTTAAAGGAAATCCTTCCTTCCTTCCTCTTTGTTTTATTCCTACATTTCTTTGTTAGTAGACCTATTTATTTCACAGTTTTTTCAGTGCCTCAGGGCATTGAGAGTTGGCTCCATTTAGGGTTATGGGAGTGAAGTCTTTTTTTTTTTTAAATCTTCATGCTTCAGGAGTAAATTGCCCTTCTTGAATCTCTCCTGTGTTTTCTCTGATTCTTTTCTTTCAGCGAGGGGCATAAAATACTGTTTGCTCCACCTAATGTATAGATATGTATCTTGTAGTGCTGAGATAGATATATGGTCTCAAGCTTCCTTGCCTCTAATTCTTTGTCAACCTCTATGGTAGACTATGATAGTTCATTTAGAGATTACTGACAGTTACTTTCTAAAGAAAAAGAAAGTCAAGACACAAACTCTTTGTTCAGCAGCTTTTCAAATTGTACATGATGAGTTAGTGAACTATTGTTGCTGTTGGTAGTACATATTTTCATGAATTTTAGTAGAACAGTCAACTTAACTTCCACTCCACTGCTAATGCTATTGAATCTAACCCGAGTCTTGTACATGGGGAAACAATTTTCCATCTTCTGTCCTCAGCTGAAGTTCAGGTCCTGATTTTAATTTTGGAGAGTAAGATACAGGAGGGGGCTCTAGTGTTGCAGACATCCTCCCTCCCCCCATCTCTAGGAGTATTTTACCAATATCCAGATCTGTACTGCCTTTCTATTAGGGTTTTTTTCTTCTGCTGCTCTGCTATGTGATCACAAGCATCTGTGTTTGCACATTATGATAAGATTGATATTGAGGTTCAGTTTGGCTGTTGTTGTTGTTGTTAGCTGCTTTATAGTCAACTTGGACTCATAACAGCCCTATGGACGAGACTCTCCATGACCCCCTGTTATCAACCTCTTTGCTCAGATCCTGCAGGTTCAGGCACATAAACTCCCTGATTGAGTATAGCCACCTGGTGTATAGTCTTCCTCTTTTATTACTGACCTCTACCTTTCCCAGCATTATTGTCTTTTCTAGCCTTCTCATGATGTGGCCAAAGTATGATAGCCTTTGGCTTCCAGGGGGAGTTCAGGCTTGATTTGTTCTAGGACACATTTGTCTGTGTACAGTGCCCTCAGCACTCTTCACCAGCACTGCATCTCAGATGAGTTGATTTTCTCTTTGTCTGTTTTCTTCACTGTCCAGCTCTCACATCCATACATGGTAATGGGGAATACAATGGCTTGCACAGTTCTGACTTTAATGTTCAGTTGTATATCTTTACATTTAAGGATCTTGTCTAGTTCTTTCATAGCTTACTTTGGCCAGATTGTTCTATAATTAGTCATGGATTCAGGTTTTTACTCTTAACTCACTAATCATGCATATGTTTGATGAACAGAGAAATCAAAGAAGACGTTCCCTGTTCCTGACGTCAGAGACAAATCCAGTGGTACATTAACCTTAATTGATTGGTTGGTGAAGTGAAGACCACAAGCTACATGCCCCCTCCCATGAGTCATACTGTGTTTTCTATAAGAAAAGAGCATTTTTTCTGCTCTCAGGGACTTCCAGGAGTAGCAGGATGAGGAGGGCTGAATCTTCCAAAGTGCCAAAAAAACACACAAAAAACCAAACAAACAAACAAACAAACAAAAAACCCAGACTCAGCCTGAAAGTGGAACTATTAACTACTTCTAGTTTTGATTACTGTATATACTAGACTCCACCCAACCTTATCTATAAATTGAGGTCAGGTTTGGGGGCCAAAATTATGAATTTTGATATGATCTGTGGATAAGTAAGTACTTATCAAATAGTGGGCGGGCCCCCCAGGGGGGGCGCGAGGCTCCGTAAAGGGGGCGCGAGGCTCTGTAAAGGGGGACATTTTATAGACAAATGATACTATTTACAGTCGCGCAGGGGGCGCGAAATGTTTTCTTCTTCCTGGGGGGGCATGACAGAAAATAATTGAGAAGCACTGGGATAAGTCAAGAGGCATGTAACATGTATCTTAGGGGCATGTAAAAACTTAGGGGCATGTAACAATGTATCTAAAGAATGCAGTAAAAGGAAAACAATGCCAAAAAAACTTAGAAAATTCCAGCAGGCATAACTGTGTTCACACTAAAGGCTGAATGGGTGAGAGAGTAGAGTGGGGCCAGTCCTTCCAAGACAGATAACACTCTTGCCTTTCACCAGGGGATGGATCCTTTTTAAATAAGTACAGTACAGTTGTCCTTCCCTGATTCGCGGTCTTGCCGTTCTCATCCCTCGGTCTTTTGCAGATGGCAAGCTGGGAAAGACATAATGGCGCACATGGGGAGCACCCTCCATTGTAATCAATGGGGCTCCAATATCGACAGTTTTCCCGATTCACGTGCGGAACGGATCCCCCACGAATCAGAAGGGACAGTTACTGTATGGTTAAGTTGACTCAAATTTTTTGGGTCAGTTTTTGAGTAAAATTTCTAGACTTTTACATACATATATACAGTATGTAAAATTCCCTTGTAAAAAGAAATGGTCTCAGGACCATTGAAGGTAGACCCTTTCTTGCCTACTTGTTCAGTAGTCTTATGGAACTGGACTGAGATCATGTTGTTTGAGCATGCACACTGTGTTCAAGAGGGTGGGATCCTGCCAGATTGCTCAAATATAGAATGTTCTGCTCAAGTTAGGTACACAACTAATATAAGCAAATGCACAGATGACTACAGTACTTAAAATGCCAAAGGTATAGGTAAGCAGCCTGGTTACTATTTTTCAAATAATGGCAGGCTGTCCCAGTCATGGATTCACTTCTCTCTGTGGGAAGAGATTAATGAAGTCTAGTAAGGAGAATCTGGTGTTGGTAGTGGTAACATTGCTATAAGTATCAGTGTATTAGTGTATTTCAGTATGCTTTCAAAATCTGAAATATACATTACAAAAGTTGTCATCTTCCAGCCTGGAAAATGTTGCCAAGGGAAGCGTGGGGAGTCCTGTGAGCTTTTGCTGGCAAAGACAGGGCTTTGTCCCACAATCTGTCATGTAAATATGCTACAATTAGTTTTAGCTGGGTGTTTTTATTGTCCAGTGTGGCATGGTGGTTTGAGCATTGGACTATAACTCTGGAGACCAGAGTTCAATCCCAGCTCAGCCATGAAACTCAAATGCAAATCACATGCTCTCAGCCTCAGGGGAGGGCAACAACAAACCTCCTTTGAACAAATCTTGCTAAGAAATCCCCATGATAGGCTTGCCTTAATGTTGCCATAAGTTGGAAATTACGTAAAGGCCCACAACACACAATGTTTTTTTACCTGCTCAGTTTTTATGTTCTTAATTTTACTACTATATTTGTATTATTATTGTTCACTGTCTTTAGCACCCTTTGGCGGAAAGACAGGATATAAATAAAATATAATATACAAATCCCATGCGATGACTCATTAGTAAAGGGTCTGAAAATGAAATGAAAATTACTAAAGGTACTGTTATGCTTTTCTATAAATTGGTTGTGTGATCACACTTTGAAAACAGTTCTGGCTGCTGCTGTAGCAAACAGATGCTGTTAAGCTGAAAGTGGTGTAGAAAAGGGCAATCCGAATGATTGGAGGCTGGAGCAACTCTTCTATGAGAAAAGATAACACTTGGGACTTTCTAGATTAGAAAAAAAAAGGCGTATGAGAAAAATGACAATACTGTACTGTATAATACTATACTGGGTATGATGTGAAGAAAGTGGGTAGTGAAGGTTATCTAATGCTCTCATAATAGTAGGTTATTCACTGGCTTATCTAGTGAGACTTAATGATGAGAGACTCAAGACAGACAGGGCTTTTGTGCTATGTTTTTAGAGTAGAATCTCTCTGGACAGAGGTCTGCAAATTTGGGCTAACCAATTATATGCACTGGGGTTTGTTCACATTGTGATTAATGTGGATAGGATTATGCCTCAGCCCCTGTAAAAAAGGTAACCCTGACCTTGTATATTTTCTTCATAGACCAAAGAAAATCCCCATAGTTTTGAGGGTTTTTTTGGCAATCAGCAGCTGAGGTGTTCAAAGTACCTCTTCCCTCCATCACCAAATGGGCACTTCTAGCTTTCTTCTGTATCTATCTATATCTAGCAGTGGTTCCTTTGATTAATTATTAATAATTTATTAATAATTATTAAGTTATTAATGTTATAAAAGCATAGTGTTGGCAATATTGTGATTTTGTTTGTTTTTGGATTGGAAACTACTGTATGAAATGATGATTTATAAAGGTGGGATGTACATGAATGAGAATCACAACATGAGAAGCATCAATGGCTTCAGTATTTTCCTATTATCTCTTAGATTGTACGTCATAGGCAGGCTTTCTCTTTTATATTTATTGTTTTATGTACAGCGCCGTGCAAATCTACAGCGCTATATAAATAAATAAATAAATAATAATAATTCAGTAAAGTTTGTTTTATGCAGAAACACCTATGTTTGCTTTGTTTGCGCTGCTATTAGGTTGATACAGACTAAAGGTTTTTGGAGCCTGTCACACAAGCCCTGAAGGGGTGGCCTCCAGCCGCCCCTTTTACAACCAGATCAGGGCTGTGGCAACTGCATGCCGTGGCCCCAATCTGGCCTTTGCAGGATGCAATAACTGTGGTGCTGTGGCTTTATGGTGCTCCTTTGGCGCTGCGTCATGCAGACACAGTGCCAGATGAGCACCATGATGCAGTGTGTCATGCCGCACAGCTGGCAGCGTAACGCTACCATGGAGGTAGAGCTTGGGAGTGTGTCGTGTAGACACTACGCCCTGACTTTGCCCCCAATCTGGGCCAAACTGCTGGTCTGCACAGGGCCTGAGTTTCAGAAGCAGCTTGTTTTAAAAAGAAGTAGCAGTAAACAGAACTACAGTAGAAGAACGTAGGCATACAGAACTCAGATTTAAAGCATAAAGTCATATTAGACAGCTTTCTTAAAACAAAGTAAGCTTTCTTTTTGTCACTCTCGCCATAAATTGTAAATGGTCAACCACATGAAAATGTTTACATGACAACAATATTGTTTTTCCAATGTTTGTTGTTCATTACTATGTTTTCCTTCCTGTAGAGATGTGAGTTGTGCCCTCATAAGGATGGTGCTTTAAAAAGGACTGATAATGGAGGTAAGTTTGGTTTTAAAATCTTTAATCTATATAATAAATGCTTCTTCAATAACAAATCTTGTCCCATTTCTAGTTTGGTGGTCTGATTTAAACTGGAACATAGCATGGTCAGTGAAGTTTAAAGGCTCTACCTATCAATCATGCAGTAAAGATATATGAAATTTCTATATTCTAGAGTTGGAAACTGGATAGTAATCTTGTTTTCAGTTTGTCTGGAAGCCTACCTGCAGCAGACATGGCAAAGCTTTTTATATAGTTTGGTGTATTGAATGCTCGCTCAGATTGAAGTCAATTCCAACTGGATGATGATCTGGAATGCTGTGCTACAGCATTCTTTGTCAGCTTTATAACAGGATTTCTGGAAGGCAGCTGCTTGGTTGAAAGCCAACCAACAATGCAGTAGTTTTGTCATCATTTTTAAGTGGTTACTGTGGGGATCTCCTAAGCTTGTAAGGAATGTCACATGGCAGCTTTTGAGTCAGCACCTTTCTCTCTGTCTGAATTTCTTTAATGATTTGTTGCAGTAAAAAAGAAAAGAAAAATGTAATGCAAAAGTCAGTTGCTGTTGTGTAACAGATTAGAACTGAGTATTACTAGATTTTGTTATAAATTTCTTAATGTACAATGGAAGGCAACTTGCTGCTTTCCAGATATTTTTGATTATAATGTCACTCATTGATCACTGACTCTACTAGGTGGGACTAATGGCAGTTGTAGTACTTGACAATTGAAAAGCACCATGTTACACCTTACCTAATATATGTAAACTTTAAAGAAAGCCCAAATATAAGATTCTACACTTGGTTGATCTCAACTTCTTAGTGCTAGTGTTGAAATATCTAGAATTTATACTAAACTTGTGTTTGTAGAATTTTACAAAGTTACTTTAAATTGTTGTCATACAAAATTTTGCAAATAATACATGGCTCATGGAAAACTAAGACCAGACAATGTGTAGATTTTGACTGAGCTGGCAGTGTAGCATTATTAGTTGGTGTCTGCATGTTTTGATCATGTGCAACTGTATGCATTCCAATCCGGAGTGGAGAAATTGAAGGGGTCATGGGACAGTTTTAGTATTAACCTCAAAATACTGTGGGGAAATTGATTCTGGAAGTGACTGAGCATCCACTTCCAGTTTTGCTTTCCTAGGCAACTTGGAAAGGGGGACTGTGGAGGCTTTGGATTTTATTATAGCAAAATTGTGAAAATGACATTTCTTGTGGGGAAAAAATGGTATGGAGTCACAAAAACAGCCTGTGTGAGTGCATGTTGCTCATAGGCCATCTCTTCCCAACCAGGACTTACATACTGTGCTGCTTAAATATAGCAGTATTTGACTTGTGGTCTACATTAAGTTAAATATTATTGTCTGTTTTATTCAATAATAACTCGTTACTACAGATTGTTAAGATGCCAATGTGTAGTAGTATACCAATTGATGAGGCAAATGTTTTTTTAGATACCTGCTGGAGCGTGCATGTACTATTAAAATCTCTTTTCTAGTAGCATGTTAAAGATAATTGGTAGTATCATGGTGCTCTTGGTAAATTAATCAGTTTCAGGTCATTTGTATTTACTGGTCTGCAGGCTCTGGTCCCAAATTTTATGGAAATTATTCAGGAATAGTGCCCTCTGTATTCAGCAGGGCATAGTTCCAGGTAAAGTTTTCATCAGATTACAACTCATAATTGATGGATTAATTAACTAAATAATTCCATGATTAGTGAGTCCGAGAGTTAAGGTTTAACTTTTTAAGGAAGGCTGAATTAGGCTGTGATTATGTAGAGATATATGTTTGTTTCTTGTAGCAATGAGGACTTTTAAGTGTTGGGTTATATTGTGCTTCCAGGTCTTGAAAGTGGTACTAAATGATGAGGTTTCTATTCGCTTTTTTGTTTTCTTTCTTGGACATGGAGTGCCATTTGGTGTTCCAAAAGAGGAGAGATTCCTCCATCTCCCATCACAGAAATGTTTTTGAACCTTCTTTTGATCTCTCCTCCCTAGCATTTTTCACTATACATTAAGTAACTGTTTTCTCTTGCTCTTTTCATACTACTGTATATACAAGGATCTCATATCTAGACATTCTTCTCTTCCATCTGTGGGAGAATTCTCTAAAACCGAAGAGGAAGAAAACCTTAAATCTATCTGTTCTTCTGGCCTTTTTAGGCATTGTCATTGGTGTTCATAGTCAAATCACATCAAGACTGAACCTGCACATCAGAGTATTCAGGAGTTTACTTCGGTTGACATTTGGCATGGAGGGGAGAGAGCTGTCAGACAGGATATATGTTGCAACTAATGTCAGGCTTCACTGGGTGTGGTGTCTTCTGCAAAGAATCCTTTACCCAGGATTTTTGATTCCAAAAGACATATCACAATGTAATCTATTGGTCTCCTACCATATGTGCTGTCATAACACATGCATGAACTCATACATATTCTGACTACACAGGCCTCCAGACCTTTGGAATGTGGAATCTTTATAAGGGATTGGGGTGGGAAAAGACCATTAAGGTTGATCAGGTCTGTATATTTTACAATCTTGCTCAGCTGAGAGAGATTTT
>NC_056527.1:24915167-24926208 GCF_019175285.1 Sceloporus undulatus | reverse complement strand
ACAACTAGCATGGTTTAATGGTTTAAGTGTTGGACTACAACTCTGGAGATCAGGCTTTGACTCCCTGCTTGGCCATGGAAACCCACTAGGTGACTGGATGAGCCACACACACTCAGCCCAGAAAACACCATGATAGGCTTGCCTTAAGGTTGCTGTAAGTCAGAAACGACTTGAAGGCCCACAACGACAAATTGCATTTGAAGAAGTGAGCCTATATCCACAAAAGCTCATGCTAAAATAAAAACCAGTTTGTCTTAAAGGTGATGCCACATTCAGTTTTTCCTCCCCCCTTCCTGTTTTCATGCTGCAAAAGCTACCTCTTTGAAAGCAGACAGAGAGGGTTTCTTCCCACCTGCACCCCATAGCACAGATCCAACCCTTTTCAGCTACTGCTTAGTAGACAAAAATGAAGCAAATAAGGGTCTACAACTTATATACCGTATGTACTCAGCTGTAAGCTGACCTCATGTATAAGTCGATGGCAGGTTTTGGGGCCAAAACTATGTACTTTGATATGACCCATGGATAAATCAAGGGTAAAATTTAGGGACATGTAAGAAAGGATCTAAAGGATGAAGCAAAGGAAAACAATGCCAAAGAACTTCCAAAATTCCAGCAGACATAACTGTTTGTGCTCACACTAAAGGCAGGATAGATGAAAGAATAGAGTGGGGTCAGTGCTTCCGGGACAGATTATACCCTTGCCTTTTACCAGGGGATGGTAAAATAAGACTTGAAGTACAGTATTTACATTGACCTGTGGACAAGTGGATCCAGGTTTTTTGGGTCAATTTTTAAACTACTATTTCTAAACTTATACATGAGTATATACAGTAATGTATCATCTAGATTAGCCCTGAGAGCGTATTTTATTAGACTCTTGCATTGTGTTAACATACCGTCTCTTATGGAGTTCGTTGTATGCAGTTTGACTATTTAAATAACACATGCATATTAAGAGTCAGAAGCTGCGCCAAAGCCACAATCCTGTCCTAAGGACCAGAGCGCAGCTTTGGTGCAGCTTCCAGACTCTTAGGGGGGAAGGGGGGGAGGGGACTGATGATGATGTCAATCACAAGCCTTCCTTTTTTTCAAGATGTGACTGTTCTCTGTGCAGGTGGTACTGGAGAGAAATTCATTAAGGCAGGCCCCTCCTCCTTCTGGCCATGTGAGCACTCCAGGAAATGTTATTTTTAGAAAGGTCCATTAGCAAGACAAAAAGAGATCTCCTTTTGAGACCCAAGTTGGCCCCATCCTTTGTGAAGTTACAAGTTTCTTTGTTAGGCAGAGATCACTGATATACACCTGTTAATGTATATCTAAATTTACTTATTTTAATAGGAAACAAGAAGTGTTTACAAGATCACAATGTTGATTTCCAAAACGCTTTAATTTATCACTTGCTTGCATGCTAGAATTGTAACATTTTGAAAATAAGTTGCAGTCTTATCCTCCCTTACATGCTATAATGTGCTATGGAATGTATTCGTTCCTATATTGTTTTAAAAAACTAACATTACATATAGGTCTTATGGAAATGTATTTAATATAGTTGGAATTAGAATTACTGTATTCTATTTGCATTGTCATCAAACATTAAGGATTAAATGCCATTAACTTTTTATAGGTTGGGCTCATGTGGTTTGTGCTCTGTACATTCCCGAGGTGCAGTTTGCAAATGTTTCTACAATGGAACCTATCGTGTTGCAGTCTGTCCCTCATGATCGTTACAATAAGGTATAATTGTTATTTTCTTTATGTAATTTTATTATTTGACAACTATAAATATTTGAAATTTAAATTAAGAAGGAAAACATTGTTTAGTGAAAATCTTGCCATTTATTTCTTTAAACATTTTACATGAAAGTAAACTATTATTTTTTTCCTGCAATAATGCTTTATTAAAATTTGTAGTATTAAATAATATGTATTCATTTAATGCTTTTCAGAATATACTGGAATTTTTATTGTGTTTAAACTGTTTCCAAGGTAACAAATAATGTATTATATTTTCTTTTTTTTCCAGTACTCACTCTATTTAACATAGAGAACAGTTGATAAATTTCTTGATAAGGAAATAAAGGCTAATTTTAAATGCTTAACTGGGTGCAGAATTGGCTCTCAACTTCTTCCTGTATTTTCAGTTTTCCATACTTTTTTGTGTGTACCGGTATACAAACCTTATGAAAGGCATCTTAGAACAACTTTTTTGCCACTTGAGAGAGTCCAGTGAGCTGTCAGCAAGAGCCTATTTCCCCTCTAGTACTGTGCATATAAAAGTACTGTATGTGAACATTTGGATCAACAGGCATTAGGAATTTGTAATTGTTTTGATTCATTGTGTGAAGTGTGTGTGCTGATACTGTATTCTGCTTACAGTGGACTTTTCATATTGGCAGGCTTGCGATCCATAGATTTGACATCCCACAGATTGCCACATCTCATATTATTCAATGATGGTGTGTACAGGCAGATATGCTGATGTGTCTCTGTACATGTTGCCGCCATTGAATAATATGGGGCATGATCACCTGCATTTTTTGTCATCTGCAGGGCTCCCCAGAGTCAAACCTGTGTGGATGAGAAGGTTCCACTGTATATAATACACAAACATAGAATGCTTCAGGTGATTTTGATCTTTCTGTGCATAAACACCCAGGCAAATGTGATGCTCAGATTGCAAGTGTCACAGATGACTCAGGTGAGGAGAATAAGTCAGCATGGCTGTCCAGTCAACATCATGTTTATGTATGTACCTTCAAGTTGCTTGTTGACTTAGGGTCGATCCCATGAATTTAATAAGGTTTACTTAGACAAGGAATTCTCAAAGGTGTTTTTGCCAGTTCCTTTCAGTCATCCATCACTAGACACATGTTCAAAACAGGGATTCCACCAAATAGCCTGACATGCAGGAACTCGTCCTTCAGGCTTTTGTTGTTGTTATAATGAGAGGTAATAGGAAGATATCAAAACTAAACCCCTCTTGTGGGATTGTGGCTGAAGACAGAAGAGACAAAACAACAAGTAGTTAGAAGAAACAGCACAATAGATCTGGCTCGATGGTAGAAAGGAAGATAAGAGAAACTATACTGTTGTGAACCAGTAGCTAGAGAGTCAGTCAGTAGTTTGTCAGGTTCATATGTTTAGATATTCTGGTGCTTTCAAGGCAAGGATGGGTATCACAATGGCCTGCTGCAGGCCCCCAAGACACCTTTAGAACCTCAGACTGAAATTTATCAAAAGAGTAATAAAAGCCATTACAAGCAGGAAATGCTTTCTTTGGAAGTGTTTTCGTGGTTTGCTGTTGAAATTTGTTAGCAGGAAAACCAATTTAAACTGCCATTTCCTGTTTTTATGGCCTTTTCCAGTTTACTGCTAACATTTGGTGGGGTGATTCCCAGATGCTTGTGTCACAGGTCCTGAGGTAGTTTGTGGCAAGTCCTAGGGTGGTAAAATTGGCCCCTGGATCTGCTGAAGTTGTCTATCCTTAGAGTTTGTTAGAAAGGAAATTGTTGGTGAGCATACATTTCCCCATCAGTCTGGTGGAGTACCTGCTAAAATATTGTTCAGCTGTTAGAGCAAGGATAGGGAACATGTGACATGTTTCATGTTGGATTATAACTCCCGTAATCCATGACTATCTACTATGCAGGGTTTGTCTGGTGGGAACTGATGTTCCACAACAGTTGGAGGGCTATTTATTTACTGGATTTGTATTCCACCTTTCTCCCAAAATAGTATATTGGAGATACAAGCACTCTCTTTTGAGTTGATGTAGAAATCAGTTCTGGAGTGGATTGCTCAAGAAATGGAAATAGAAGCTGGATTTCAGAAATGGATTTGTGTCAGCTAGCCACTGCAAAATATAAAAGATTGGCAGCCCTTAGGTTGATATATTTCAAATAGGGTCCCTTTCTAAAGATTGTGAAATTGTAATTGCCAAGCACTATAGATGCGTCAGGCTTGTTTTCACTTTCAGCCTATTACAGAAGAGACAATACAGGCATACAGGTAAGTTAACAACGTAGATGTGTTTCTGGGCTTTACTTCTGTAACATAAACTTTGGTACCAGAGGCAGAAATAACATGGAAAGAGTAGGGTTAGGTTCCTACACCACAAAAAATAGTAGCAGCTTGAGTGTAATAAAATTTATTCGCTCTTTGACCAGTATAAAGCAGCTTGAGTGTGTTTCAGCAGACTTTATGGAGAGCTAAAGATATGCACACATTTAATGAAGCAACCATGTCAGGTAAGCATTACATGAGTAAACCAAAATAATTGGAATCTTCTAGAGATTTCTTCCAAACTGTACCTAGGGATGCTTTCCCACCCTTTAACCAGCCTTCACTTTTCTAATAATTTCTGATGGCCAACTTAATAGGTCTGTGCTTTTAAAAACATGTTGGCGGTAGCTGGTGAGGCATGTTTGCTCTCCCCTTGTATGTCTGTTTAGCTGTGCTGTGTGTTCATTTCCAAAAGGTACCTGCTGTTTACCTTGTCTGTTGTAAGGAGGCATATGTGGGTACATTTGAATCAGCTAGTGCTGCTTTTCCCATGCTCAAGCTTTATTCAGTTGTTTATTACAGATGTGCTTCTGCAACCCCACAATGAAAGATTGTTTTTCCATTCCTCCTTCACCATCTTCCCAATTCTAAAAAACTTCTAGCCAGACAGAGGATGAAGATGAAAATGAACAGCTGGGCAGACATAAAGTTGTAGATGCTTCTATAACTAGTGAGCGAAGCACTCATTACATATATATATATATTTGACCAAAGACATCATAATAAAAGGGTTAAAATAAAACTGCTTATAACACAATTACATAAGGAATACTGTGTACAGTTCTAGTTGTTTCATCTCAGAAAACATCTTACATGCTAATGGAAAAGCAAGCATAACTTCTTATGAAGAAAATTGTAGTGTTTGGAACTTTTTAATGTAGAAGAAAGGTTAGTAGAGGTGCACAAGAGAAGTGTAGCACAAGAGAAGTGTGTAAAATTATGTATGCATAATGTGGAGAAAGTGGAAAGTATAACCTTGTTCTCTGTGATGTCCTGCCAGGACTATTTGAATCTCCCCCTGCATTTTCTTTCATGTTGGTTCAGGCCACAGAATATTTTAGTGTAGGAAAGTTCATTGTATTAGTTGTGGGAGGAGCTGTAGGATCCCCTGCATTTTTCCAGGTTTGGTTTGCCCTTTCCCAGCATGCTCTGCTTTAGCTAGAGGCTTTTTAGTTTGGAGCAGTCTTTTGGTGGCAAACAGGCCCAGACAGCCTGAAAGGGCATTTCTTGCATGTTAGCTGAATCAGTTACCAGGAACTAGTTACCAGTAATTAGTTAGCCAAATCAGTTACCAGAAATTAGTTACCTACTTCAAGACAAAGAATTCAGGAGCTGAAAGACCCTGCACCAGCTCCATTGAGAGAGGAGATCAAACCAAGATCAGACCCAGAAAGATGACACCCTGAAGATTGCTGAAAGTCTGTAAAGTATCTTTTTTCTAGAGCTGGGGAGGAGAAAACTCTTTATTTTTGTTCTTTAAATTAAACTTCCCCCTTTTTGAACTTTACATTCAGCATCAGAGCCTTTTTGAGTAGAAGAGTTTGATCTCACCAGGGTACCGGCGTTGCACACCCAAACCTGCCACCACCTTTAGTTGGGTGTATCTTCACATTCTCAGTCTCTTGTCATAAGCTGTATTGCTGTTATGGAGACATCTGGTTTGCGATGAGGGAAGCAGGAGGCAGCTTTTGGTCTAATTCACTGAGGCTCTTATGTTCTTGTAGGCTGGAATTTTACCTTAGGCTACTAGCAGAGTAATATTTTTCAAATGCCACTTGTAATTGCATGTTTGCCCAAGAATACTACCAGCAATTGCATCATTGACCCCATCCTGGAAATTTTTGTTGTGCTTGAAATGCAGAGTTTTATATGAGCAAAATTGTTGGAAAATTGATTACCTGGGTTTACTGAAAAAGCATAGATGGTTATAGGTGGGTCAGATGATAAAAGAAAGACATTGGAGACATGGAGCAAATAAAAGATGGTTATGATTGGAATAATGGTGGTTTATGTAATGCAGCCTCCTGATCATGTTGTACTGCAACTCGCAGGGTCCATCACTGTGTTGACTTTGGTGTATAGGACTTCTAGGGCTTGTTGTACATCAAGATCTGAACAATCACATTAGTCTCACTCTTGATATGATTTTTTTAGAAGGCTGTCATCAGGATTTTTTTTTAAAAAAGGTTAATTAAAATGTTCACACAAATCACAATACAGTCAGCCTTCCTTATCCATGGATTTTTTATCCATGGATTCAAGCATCCATGGCTTGAAAATATTCAGAAAAAGCATAAATTCCAAATAGCACACCTTAATTTTCCATTTTATATAAGAGACACCATTTTGTTGTGCCATTGGATTGAATGGGGCTTGAGCATCCACTGCTTCTGTTACCCATGGGGAGTCCTGGAACCAAACCCCAGTTGATAACAAGGACTGACTGTATTTGTTAGGATTCTAATGGTGATAAATAATAACTTGTAATATTTAATAAATAACAGGAATATCCAGTTATATGCTTTATAAGGTTATTCCCACTTCAAGTTATATGCCTTTTGAGTGAACTTCTGATGTTTAAATTAGAGTAATCATAAATTTGCATATTGGGTTTCAACAGCTAGTATAGATAAAATATCTACAATTGCAATACTGTTGAAAAGTTTGCGTGGATAAAGTTCCTGTTGATTCAACGTGTCCCTTGTAGTTGAGGATAACCAATGGATTTTGGCCTAAATAATAACAGGTTTTATTGAACATAAGCTTCATTGATTGGACTATAGCATGTTTTGTCATATGAATAAATTCCAGTCAGTGATGAGAAAACCTAATTGTATGCATGGAGTAAATATGAGGAAGCTATAGCATTATGAGCTGAATGCAGCCCCTAAGTCTCAGTTTTGCAATTTTTTCAATAGGTTGGCAGTCAGTTGGAATTCATTAGGGGAAATTACAAAGAAAATGGATTTAGGGGAAAACATTTCAAATTTGGATTAAAGAAATTTTAAAAAATGAGAAGGCACATATATTGATAAATGGGGACAAAACCAAGGCAGTCTTAATAGCCAGAGAAACCAGGGAAGGATGTCCCCTGTCACCTCTAATATTTTTGATGATAATGGAAATGCTTATTAGGAAAATTAAGGATGAACACAGATAAGAAGGAATAAAAATTAATATATATATATATATATATATATATATATATATATATATATATATATATTAAAGCACATACTGCAGACTTGATAGTAAATCCGGAAAATTCAATTGAAAATATAGAATTATTGATGGAAATAATGAAAGACTTTGGAGTTTGACTGGATGTAAAATTAACAAATCAAAATCGGCCTTAATCACTAAAAATATGAATTTGAAGAAAGAAAATGAGATTCAAGAAATAGTAGGGATTGAGGTAAAGAAAAAAGTTAGATATTTAGGCATTTATGTTACAAAAAAAGGAATAGAATTATTTGAAAATAACTATACCAAAATCTGGAAGGAAATTCAAAAAATTTAATCAAATGGAAAAACTTTCCCTTTTCAGTCAGTCAACCTTTATTAGGCATAGAAAAAACAACATACGTTTACAATAAACTTTCTGTTTTAAGAAGAATCCCAGTAATCAAAATGGCAATATTACCTAGAATGTTATAACTATTTCAGATGTTACCCATTATTAACAATAATAGGGATATTATTAGGCATAGGGATAGGGATATTTCAAAATTCACCTGGCAGGGGAAGAAGCCCCGAGTAAGATTTAAAATTCTTCAAGACACAAGAAATAGAGGAGGATTAGCTCTACCTGATTTTTGAAGGATGTGGATTAGGATGAATTATAGAATGGCTAAAATTAGAAGATTAAAAAACTTTTAAAATAGGAGGGAGAAGGGATTAAATTTGTCTTACATGCTTATCTTGTGTATGATAAAGAAAAAACTAATGAGGACTTTAATAATCATTGCATAAGAAAAGCCCTTCTAAAAATTTGGAAAATGTATGAATAATGAATAAAATTCCCATGTGGCTGTCACCGCAAGAGGCGTTCTATAGAAAAGAAGTGGATAGGGATGAAAAATGGATCTGAAGAGAAACAAGCAGGGGAAATTAAAATAGTGAAACAAGAAACTCTAGAAAGTAAAGGATTTAATCTGGGATGGTTTCAATACAGACAATTCTATGAGAGGGTTAAAACAGATATAAGAAATCAAGAATAGCTGAAAGTAAGACAGAATTAGAAGAAATTTTGTATGGAAAAAGGAAAAAGATGATGGGGTTAAAATTGCTGGAATTTCAGACGGAAGAGGAAGTAGTGAATGAGGTTATGATAAAATGGGCTATTGATATTGGGCAACCTATAATGCTAGAACAATGGGAGAAATTATGAATAGATGATTGAAGTACACTGTATCACAAAGTTTAAAAGAAAACTGGTACAAATTATTTTATAGATGGTATATGTCTCCGGATAAGATAGCCAGAATTTATAAAAACACAACAAATAACTGCTGGAAGTGTAAGAAATCATCCAGAACTTTCTTCCACTGTTGGTGGAAGTGTAGAGCGGCAACAAAATATTGGAATATGATTAATAAAACAATTAATACATTGCTAGGTACCAAAATAGAATTGAAACTGGAGATTACCTTGTTAAGAATTTTGGATGATGACCTGGAAAAAAATACGGAAAAATATTATTTGATTTGATCATAATAGCCAGAATTGTTTTTGCTCAGAATTGGAAAAAAGAATTGATACCCACAAAAGAGGATTGGATCTGGAAACTATATGATATGATAGAAGCAGGTAAATTAACTCAATTATTAAAAGACAATACATTGGAATTTTTTAAATAAAAATTGGGATTTGGTAATTAAATTTTTAAAGAGCAATTTTAGACCTGAAAAAATAAAGAATAATTTAAATTAGTTTGATGGAGATCACTTATATTATTCAGTTCATAGGTAGACAAAAAGGTAAATAACACTGGAGGAAAAATCTGATCATAGATTGTAAATGTAGGTTATAATAGAAAAAATAGGTGACATAGATCATATGAACAGCTTTAAGGCTGCATTTTATATTGTTTTGATAATAAAATTATAGGAGAGAAGTGTAACAACAAAGAAAAAGAAATGGATATATATAGGGAGGTCATATAGTTTTTCAAGAAAGAAATATTTGGAAGCGAGGAAGTTCGAATGAAGATGTTTGTCTTATATATGTTTTTAGAATGAATGTTTATAGGATATGAAGAAATAGGAAGAAATTAAATGTTAATTAATGTTTAAAGGTATCTGAGGGTAAAGTATGTAGGAGAGGGTAAGAGTAAGTAGAATGGATGTTATATGAAGAAAGTGGATAAGAAGGAGGAGAAGGGGGATTATAGAGGAGAAAGGTTAAGGAGAGATGATATGATAGGAAATAGAAGAAGGAGAGGGAGAAGAGGAAGAGGAGTAGAGGAGGAAAGAAGAAGAATGAATAGAAGAACGAAAAACAAAAATTAACTGATTACTAGAGGAATATGAAAGTGTATCAAAATGTATTTAAATGTGATTAGAGCTTTGTATAATTGTGATGTATTTTAACATGTTTGTTTTGTATGTTTTGTATGTTTGTACGTTTTTCAATAAAATTAAAAAAATGTAATCATTAAAAAAATAACTTGGCAGTCTCTTGAATTCCCCAATGTTTTACTTTTTTGGCTCAATTTTTGAATTGTTTTTCTCCCCAGACTGGCCCAAAATACCCAAAAATTGCTGGCAGACATTGTGGTGCAATGTGAGGTGCAGTGCATGGTGTGTGTGTGTGTATGTATGTATGTGTGAACGAGAAAGAAAGAGATGGGGGGAGAGAGAGAGAGAAAGAAAGTTATTTCCCTCAGTTGTGTACCCTGAGATGGAGTATTGCCTCACCTGGCACGTTAGAATTTGTTAAGAGAATGTACATAATCTGATTTATTTTCCCCAACAGACTTGTTATATATGTGATGAACAAGGCAGAGAAAGTAAAGCAGCCACTGGTGCTTGCATGACTTGTAACAAGCATGGATGTCGTCAAGCTTTCCATGTAACATGGTAAGTAAACTATACCAAGGATTAGGGGCTGGGTATCTTGCTTTTTTGTTTGTTTGTTTTGACCTACCTAGTTTTATTAACCTAATGGGTATGCTGTTTATAATTTGTGGCACTCTTAAAATAGTCAGACTTGTTTTAATTGTTTGAGTAGACCTATTTTAGTATGCCCTTAAATGCATAACCCAATAAAATGTCCACTATTTGTTGTTAGATTATCAGAAAGGTTTGTTTTCCTTCTGTTCCAAAATCCTAGTCCCTGAGTAACTTTCATTTAGTTTAAGATGATTTACTTGTTGTGCTTTTAAAATTATACTTAGATACTCAGCTGAAGTTTGAATGCTACTTCAGGGTGGTAATTATGCGGCCCTTCAAATGGTGCAGAGTTATAACTCCCAGCATTCTTCACCATGAACTACTGTATATACTCATGTATAAGTCTAGAAATTTTAGTCAAAAAGTTGACCCCAAAAACTTAGGTCAACTTATCCACGGGTCAATGTAAATACTATTCTTTAACTCTTATTAAAAAGGGAACCGTCCCCTGGTTAAAGGCAAGAGTGCAATCTGTCCTGGAAGCACTGATCTCCCTCTATTCTCTCTTCCATCGAGCCTCTAGTGTGAGCCAAAATCGTTATGCCTGCCATAATTTTGTAGGTTCTTTGGCATTGTTTTCCTTTGCTTCATCATTTAGGTCCATTATTGCATGAACCTAAGTTTTACCCTTGACTTATCCAAGGGTCATATCAAAATCCATAATTTTGCCCTCAAAACATGCCCTTGACTTATACATGAGGTCAACTAATAGTCGAGTATATACGGTATACAGTCTAAGGATTGCAGTCCAACATCGTCTGAAGGGTTGCACACTTCCCACTGCTGTGCAGCATAAATAGTAA
>NC_056527.1:24904905-24912167 GCF_019175285.1 Sceloporus undulatus | reverse complement strand
TTTTTTTTTTTTTTTTTGGCTACCTTTGGACCACAGAGAGGCAATATAAGCTTCCCGCTGGGTGACCTTGGTTAAGTTAACTCTCTCAGTCTCACTATCCACTGATACAGGTGCAGCTTCCAATATACGTTTTCACCCAGTGGGCTTCGGGGCCGAGTTGGGAATTGAACCCTGGTCTCCAGAGTCATAGTCTAGCCCTCAAACTATTATGGCATGCAGGCTCTCCCTTCTAATTATCATTGTCTAATGGTTGGCTTTCTTCCTGCTACAGTTGTTCTTATGTAATCAAATAATATAGTTTTGTCATAAAATTCAGTTGTGGCTATCTTTATTTACATTTGGGTGCATTTTACCTTACTGTGTCTTCTGTCCTTCCAATTCAAGCAAGACTTTCAATTATTCTTCCCTTACAACATTCTTAGCCTTAATTATGTTGATATATTTTTGGATTTATTTATGTTTTCATAATCTGCGGTATGCCTCTTACATTGCTTGTTGCTGAAAAGGTTTAAATTAATTTCCAAACTTGGAGAAAGGATTTACCATCTGAACTGTATTTTAGTTTCTTTTAACTTTTAATTTTCCCATTTTGGTTCCTCCACATTTTCTCACAATTAAATACCTTCCTATAAGAGGGTCTCGCGCCTGCCTGAGGGGGCATCTCTTGAGGCCTGAGGCAGGTACTGTGTCTGGGCTCTCTCTCAACGCCATTGCTGCAAAAGGCAGCGGAGAAGTGGCTCCAGAGCTGGTCAGGCCGAGGTAAAGAGCCGGCCCCTTATTCCTCGCCGCCTCTGCTGCCGCCACCACCCCGAATACTCCGCTCCTCCAGCGTCGTTCGTGGCAGACTTCTGAAGCCACTGGAGAAGCGGAGTATCCTGGGTGGTGGTGGTGGTGGTGGCGGCGGCGAGGAATAAGGGGCTGACTCTTTACCTCAGCCCAACTAGCTCTGGAGCCGCTTCTCCGCCACCTTTTGCAGCAACAATGGCGGCGAGAGAGAACCCAGCCGCGGTACCCACCTCAGGCCTCCAGAGAGGCCCCTTCAAGCCGGCGCGAGTGCCTGCTGGGAGAGGAACCAGCAAGGACCCCAGAGATAGAGAGGTGGCTACACCATTTGCCTGTCTCTGGGGTCAGAATCCGGCGCATAAGATAGGCGTAAAATGTTGCCTTATATGCTGGAAAATATGGTACTCTGTTGCAATTTCTAGCCACTTGTTCACACTCAATAAAAAAAATATTTTGTATTTTTCAATTTTTCATTCTTCATTATGTTACTATTATACATACATAAAATATGAATGAAACATGAATTTATAAAATAAGGTTTTAGTCTTTCTTCTGTAGAGAGGCAGTAGTCATGCTTTATATTATGTTCTTGGAATTTTTGCCTGCAGTAATTTTATAAGTAAATTTGTTTTTCCTTTTATTTTATAATTTATTGGATACTGCTTTTTTTGAGAGTTGGAGATAGAGGCTGTTTTTTTCTTTAAAAAAAACAACAACAGGAAAATGAAAGAATTTTTTTCCTCCTCCTCACCCCAAGCTATTTTTCTGGGAAAATAAAAAACAAAACCCTGGATTACAGAATATTTTTGTTACAATGATGAATACAATATTTAAGACAAGGTGTTCACATATTTACTGTCCCAAAATCGTTTCTAAAAACCATGTAAGAGGAAACTTTTAGGTAGGACTATGCATAGCACCATATTACAATTTCTGGGTTGGTTTACTCTCCTTGGTTATTTTTATGTGAATGAGTGTGTTATGTCTGCTTGACTATACTGAGAAGTAGTGAAGACAAAATATTTTCTCTGTTTTACTAATGTTGATAGTTTCTTTTGTTTTCATTTTGCCTGCTCTTCAAATTGGCAGAACCAAAGAGATTCTTTATAGTCCAGGTGTTCCTTAAAGTTCCAGATCTTTCAGCTCCATTTGTGACAAAAAATAAAATGGAAAAACAAAGTTCACTATTACTATATTCTGAATAAACTGTACTTTAAATATATCAAGCATGATTATTTTATGACAAATGTACATGTAATGAGTTTTATGTTCCGAAAGTAACAAAGTGGTACTCAGATGTTGTACCGCAGATCCAAGCAATGGATCCACAATGAGATGCCTGGTTTCATCCCTGTTTAGTCCTCCTTTGTCCAGAATTCAGTTTTGTTCTAGATTCATGGTCTCTTTCATGTGATCCTTTCTGATCTGATCTATTAGCCTGGATCTTCTCTCTTAACTTTACTTTGCTTGAAAGATTATGTCACTCACCTGAACTTCATTCCATGTGCATAGGCTTCTTTGCATCTTCACCTATATTGATCTACTACTAGTAGTACCTCATGTTTAATCTATCTGCCTTTCCTTTTGCTTTAGTATTTTCTGTCAGCAGGAGGACTGTAAATACTTTAGACAGCTACAGTTAGGACCTTCTTTGCCCACAAATAAAGTAGCAGGGTGGCTCTTTGACTATTCACTCAATAGAGTTTTAGAATTTTATTGCTATAATTTTTTCACAGTAATGGCAAAGTAATCCCTTTTATGTTTCCATTTTTGTATTACTTGTATCTTGCTTCCTTTTCTTCTCAAAAGAAGAATGAAACTATTTGTCTTTTATGAAGAAAACATTTCTTTCAGTACTTATTTGAATTAGGCATTTTATCAGGTTGCTATCCACATGTACAGAATTATAGGGGTGGGGGTGGCAGGGCAAGGCTAGCATGTTCTCCTCTCCATGTGCTTATTTTGAAAAGGTTATCAACACTGAACAGGGCTTCAACTATTTGACTTTATGCTTCAGTACTACAGCAGGATCTTACATTGATAGAAACAGCTTTATAAAATA
This sequence comes from Sceloporus undulatus, assembly GCF_019175285.1. Taxonomy (NCBI): domain Eukaryota; kingdom Metazoa; phylum Chordata; class Lepidosauria; order Squamata; family Phrynosomatidae; genus Sceloporus; species Sceloporus undulatus. Next base: position 24,909,322 of record NC_056527.1, on the reverse strand, counting down.
AGTACTAATTTTATAAATCTGTGTGGCTGTGATCATGCAATGAACCTCACAGTTTGGATTTTGATATTTTATATAGCTCTATGTACATATTTAAAGGACTGTGCCCAGTAAAGAGACTGGAGTTCACTCCCCCTCATAGGCCAACCCAGCTTTTTGCATGATGGTTATCACGTTTGCATAGGAAAGTATTCAAGTAGAACTGAAAATGTGTAGAAGATACCTGTGCTGTCCTTTATGGTGCATGGGACTTCTCTGTGTTGGACTTTTATGTGTACAGCTGCCTATAAAAATGTGATATCTAATTACATTTGTCATACAGATGCTGGGTTGTACAAATACACCTGCCTATCCTTGTCATGTATATAGAGGGAGGGTTCCTTTCTATGTGCCTGCCCGAGAATTGAGATCCATTGGTGAGACCCTCCTCATTATATCCCATCAGTAGGGAAAATACATTGTGGGAGGACATGGAAGAAAGCCTTTTATGCATTAGCACTCCAGTTGTGGGATTCCCTTCTCCTAGGGCACTGATTGGTGCCAATTTTGGAATTCTTTTGGTTTCTAGTTAAAACCTGGCTTTTTATCAAAGACTTTGGCCCAAATTGATTTTGTCCAAGGTGCACATGTTTTATGGTTATGTTAGGCAAGATTGTTTTAACTGGTTTTAAATTTTCCATTTTAAATTGAGAAGTATTTAATACATTTTTAATCTTTTAAAACTTTTTTCTTTATCCCCCCCAACCGAGTTGATAATATTGTACACTGAGATCTTGAAGTAAAGAGTGAGATATAAATATTTTAATAAATAAAGTTGTGTTCAAAATATCTGCATAGGTTGGAATTACCATAGAATCATGACATTTCTATTATATATATATAATATATATATAAACAATCTCACTAAAGGGATGTTGGAAGAAAACAATAAGTAGTCTTTTAAAGTGCCTAAGCTTCTAGAAGCAAGAAGAGAATATTTCCCCCATCACATCACAACTAATGCCAACCAGTATTGGTTCCACAGTGTTCTAAAAATCCTTGCTCTTCTCCAGTTAGTAGAAAGGCTTTACTGTATGTCTGTGGAGTTTACTGTTTTTACTGCAGAGAAAGAATGGAATTTGCACTACTTTTTGTAACACTGTAAAAGAACAAGCAAACCATCCGTCCCTGTTGTATTGAGGCTTTTTGATTCCACAGTTGTTAAAGCATTTATTATTTTTAAGTGCTATGCAAATAAGTGCATAAGAAATGCACTGAGAGAGAAAATGAATTAAATGAGAAAAATGTCTAATGTATGGTTAGTCTTCTGGAATGTTGGTGCTTTGGTGCAAAGTTTATATTACAACTTGTATTTTAAGGTATGAGTATGTAGAAATGCCCTTCTTGGTGATTTTGCTATTGATTTTGATCTTCTTTACTCTTTAGCTAGCTAACCTATCATCTCCAAAGAGCAAGCAAGTAGAAATAATTTTTTTAAAAAACTGTCTTATTTAGCCATAAACTGGCCACTCCAAACATACAAGCTGGACAGGTATTTAGATTTAGCAAAATCATGCTTTAAAACATAAAATAATGACTTAATCCAATTTACCATTAAAAATAGCGTCAGCAGATTTTTTCATACTCTCATCAATTCTGCTGAGATTATGCATGATTTAGCTCTTGGATCAGTTTATAAATTTATGTTTTGAGTGAGGAGGTAGTTGTCAGACTTAGTTTAGATGGCTTTTATCTATATTCATTTCATGAATATATATTTTGTCTTTTTAGAAAAAGAGCAAACGGGGATCTAATAGGTCATATGATCAAAGTTTAAGTGATTCTTCCTCTCACTCTCAGGATAAACACCATGAGAAGGAGAAAAAAGTAAGTGGATCTGTTATGTAACACATCTGCTTTATCATATTAGCATCTTCTGAATGTTTCATCAGTAATCATTAGGTATATGAAGACGTTTGGTTTTTGCAATGCAGGAAAGAGTTATACTGTATTAAAACTATATGCATGTTTATGCAGATAACAGGATCTAGTGGAGAGCTCTCTTTTTTATTTTTCTACATTTCATTTCTCCAGTTTCCTTCTTGTTTCACTCTGGAAAAATTGGCTTAGTGCAGTGTTTCTTGCATGCAGTTAATTTAATTCTAGTTATTGTCAAAAAGCAATAGTCAATGTTTTTTCCCTCACTATTGTAAGTAGCATATAAGTTCCCAAACATATTAGTTGGTGTCATATCTTATTCTTCATTCATGTACCCATTTCACTTCTCTGTTGAAGAAAGTCAGATTGTTGTTGGGTGATCTTTTGATGTTACTAGCAGCCTTTCTGTACTTTAAATTGCAGGATGCCATTGTCATGCATATGGAAAATTGTAATCTTTCATTACATTTGTAAAAAATAAAATAAAGCACTAAACACTAATTGCATCCCTGTTGACTTATTCTTCTTATACTTTGATTTTAGATAGTTTAGGGAAGAAGGTTGATTCTGTGTTGGTAAGTGAATACTTGCAAATTTTTGGCTCACAATACCAAATTTACAATTGCTTAAAGTTATTTGTTTTCCATTGTGAAGTAGAACTAAAACAGTAGATATGCAGAAAATAACTCAAAAACTCCATAGGAGAAAAAAAGGTTCTGGATGCTCTAAATTCACATTAAATGCCATTTTATTTGTTTCCTTGGCTTGGGAGTGGATTGGCTTTTTAGACTTAGCATATTGCCATATAGTCATTACATTTTTGCTAGTTGTGCTCTTTATCAATGATGTAGCATGGAGGACTTTCCATAGTGTTAAGTATTCTATTACTAAAGTTTTCTGCTAAAGTATTTTCATTTTGAAAATGTTTTGTTTTAGAATGAACTAGATAATTAATTAATATAACACTAGTCAAGCTGAGTAATTTCAGAACTGTATTGGTCACAAAACTCAACTACTGACATATGTAAAGGATGCATTAGTGCAAGAGTGCAAAACTGCTGTGAGGAAAGGTGACATGAGCACCTAGCATGCCTCCCTGCACAACTTCATGGGCAGACAACATCAATGAATGTGGACATGCTTTGTGAGACTGAATGTCTGAACCAAGTGGCAAGTGGAGATTTGATTGGAAACCCCCAGTGCTTTGGAAACCCAGCTTTTCTCCTGCATGGGGAGAAGAAAGCAGGAGTTAGAACACTTTCAGCCAGCCTCTGAGCATGATTTGAGGGCAGCTCATCCATAGGGTCTTCACAGATTGAGATTGAGGGCAGTTAGCAACAACAACAAAACCTTATTTCCTCTTCCTTCTACACCCTGTGCACAAGACAGAGAGCAAATTAAGTGCTTTTAGTTGGTGCTTCCAGGAGCCATCCCCAGTCTCAACTCTCATGCAAGAGTAAGAAAGGGACCCCCCCCCCCCCCCCCACTATGAACTATCAGTAACTGGAGGTGCCAGGACTCAGTTTCCTCTGTTCAATCAGCAGACTGAGGGAGCTGGACCCCATGCAGACTGCATTTGGATATTTTCAGACAGGAGGTTCTTCTTACCTCATTCCATTCTGTCATAAAAAAGATGGAGCTTAATTGTACAGCCGGCTCTTCTTATACATGGATTTTTTTATACACAGATTCAAGCATCCACGGTTTGAAAATGTTCAAAAAAAGTACAGTGGACCCTTGTTATGTGCTAGCGTTTGTTTTCAAGATCTCCCATGGATAACAAAATCTGTGGATGCTCAAGTCCCATTAAATATAATGACTTAGTAAAATGGTGTCCCTTATAAAAAATGGGTTTGATATTTGAAATTTATACTTTTTTTGAACATTTTCAAACCATGGATGCTTGACTCCGTGTATTAAAAAATCTGTGTATAAGAAGGGCTGACTGTGTAAATTTCAAAACTGAGGTTAGGATGAAGAAAATTGTAGTGAACAGCGTTTAGAGGGGTACTGGTTGCCTAGCCATGATGTAAAGGAACTGTATATTGTTTAGTTATCACTTCTTGTAAATATTTTTAGTATTCTGATTAAAATATTTCCAAATTACCACTTGTGATTTTGTGGAAGTTTACATTTGTACCACATTAAGTGAATATTGCAATACCCTTTATATATTTGTATAGTGCATATTGAATACTTTTTTCAGTTGACAGTACTAAATGTAAGTCGAATATGCTAAGTTAGATCCAAGTGCATTGGGAAAAACGTCAGATTCAACATTTTCTGGAAAATTCACATCACTATACATTTAGAATCTTCTCTAAAGATTGGGATACATTTTGGAGCAGCATTCTTTTTACGTGTGCAATCAACACCTCATAAAGAAAATAGTGCCCAAGGTGCAGAAAGAGGTACTCTAGCTGCTTATTGACATTGCAGTTTTATAAGGGTAGGTCTAAATTCTCCCTAGAGAAGAATACTGGTTTTAGCATGATGTTTCGCT
>NC_056527.1:24769905-24899905 GCF_019175285.1 Sceloporus undulatus | reverse complement strand
TGGCATCAGGGAGTCCAGATATCCCAACCTCCTCATCTGTCCAGTAGGCGATTCGGACCGGGACCCCCTGCGTGGCTCTGCCATGTCGATCGCCGTCCTGGGGTCTTGCACAGTTGTGCACGGAGTATATATGGGCACCTGCGCTGAGGCCGTTAGGCCAAGGTGGTCCTAGGCCAATGAAAGTTTTCAGAGGAGCAGTTTGAATCTCTCCCCCTAAGATGTCCTCTGGGTGCCCCATTGATACATTGATACATCAAATGGGCCATTAGGAAAGCTTGAATTGGGAGGGGATTGATACATTGTCAAAGGGGCAATTGGCAGTTGGAGCGATGTATCTTTTTGCCCCAGGAAACAGGCGCCAGGAGACCTTTGTGTGTGTGTGTTTGTGTGTGTCCCCCTCAGGCACGTGGCAAAACATGCCCACAGCACAGATCAGGAATGATAGGCAGACTCAAACTGTGGATAAGGATACATTTATTCATTCTTAGCTATTACAGAACAATGCACTCTGACATCACAGATGATGGCACAGGAGCCATCCTTCAGATTCTCCTTTTCAGAAAAAAATCTGCCAGGGCATTCCTCACAGTCTCCACCGCTTTCTTCTTCTCTTTTCTCTTCAAGGGGGTCATGAGCCACTTCCGAATGGGGTAGGCACAGTCAGCCAGTATTCAGGGGCCCGAATCTGCTGGCCTGTGATGTTGATGCTGGGGCCCTGGCACATAGATGCCAGCTCCATGGCCTCGTAGATGAGAAAAGTTTAAGGGGCTTGGGCGCTTTAAATGCGCACATAGGCTTTCTCGCCGGGCTTAGCGCTGTAGCTGCGCAGCTGCGCATCCACCAGCCGGCAAAAGAAAAAAAAAGCCGCGGTTTGGGCGCCCGTGCGGAAGCTGCCTCTCTTTTTGCAGCGTCCTCCGAGGCGGTGGTTTGGAAACTCCGGTCTGAAACGGACCCAGGTGAGGCGTCTTCACTGCCCCCGTGTGGAAGTCCAACACCGAAGCACGCCTCGGGGCGGGCCGTCTGGAGGCTCCGCATTTCAGCTAAATCACTCCAAGACGTCCTCCCCTGCCCGTCTGTATCCGCCATTGTCTTGGCTGCCTCTCCACCAGAACTCGTTGGAATGTTCTTTTGAATTTGTTACTGCAGTTTATTGATAAAATTTTAACCATTATTGATAAAATGTTAACCATTAATATTTCTAGGAAAAAGATAACATTTACATATTTGTGCAGTTTTTTAGACTAAGATTAATATCACTAGCAACGTTTTAACTAATGACAAACTCATTTTTCACATGACCTTGCCATCTTTATATATATTTTTTGTGTGTTGTGTGTGTGTGTGTCTTATATAGTGAAATGAAATAATTCATGCACAGGAGAGATGTGTTAACAATAGAAGTACATACAAAAACAAGCCTTAAAAAATCTAAGTGTGTGGCGGGGACTAGGAAAAAAAGAGTCTGGTGAGGACAGAAATGGTCACTGACCAAGAATAAAGAGTTTTTGAAAAGGTGGGAAGGAAAATAGCAACTGAAAGGGCAGAATGAATGGGATTTAGGAAAAGGGCCTTGCCGGCTGCACCCCTGAACAGCAAAAACATCCCCCTTTGTTGGAGAGTTGCTTGTTGGGTAGATTTTAAATTGTTCTCTCTACTTCTTAAATCTAGAATATATCCGCTGTTATCCTTCTGCCTACATCCAAATGTGAAAGAGAGAACAAGGCACAAGTTAGATGTGAAACATGCAATTAAAAGGTTGATATCAGGTCTGCTCTGACTTAAGGCAACTCTGTTTCTTGGCCAAAATTTATTCAGAGGATGGTTGCCATTGCCACCTTTTTAGGCTGAAAGGGTTGTGACTGCCAGGTAAGCCAGTGGGTTTTTATGGGTGTGTGTAATTATCCAACCCTGGCTCCTGGGGTCCTAGTCCAACTCCAAAAAACACTACTACACCGCTCTCAGGTAAAATATCCTTGAGTGGAATGAACAATTTTAGACGTCTGAAGCAATCTTATTTTCTTCCACTTATCTTCCTGAATGCCTTCATTCTTCTCTGCCCGATCCTATTTGTTAGGCATTATAAATTGACAAAACATCTCGGCTTTGGGTGAAAGACCCTGTCGGACTTCCTTAAAGCCTCTGAAAATTTAAGCATTGTCCTATAAAACTTGATTTTCAGTCACAATTACTTCAGCACAACGGGTGTCAGAATTGGGAGCCTCTTCGGCAGAGAGAATGATAGACCTATAATGAGATACACTTATACAGAATTAATCACTTGCTACAACCAATTTCGGCTACTTTCCTCCACTGATGGAGAACTGGACTACTCAAGTTCCTTATTTTAGAAGGTAGAGGGTAGTCTATCCCACCCAATATTTACTTCTGTGGTACGAAGGGTAGTTGGTCTGCTCTGTCAATATATGTAATCTGTATATAGTTTTGGAATTTGTAAGGCTGTAGAATTATTCTTGTTTTTCAAGGCTTGTTAATCGAAAGTGAGGGAGGGCTCCTCCCAGGAAGGGGAAGATTAAAAAAAGACCTGATGGCTCCTTGGCTTCTGGAATATTGAGGAGGAGCAAGCTTTTTTCTTCTGCTTCCAGAGGACTAGGACTGGAGCAATGGATGCAACGCCAGGAAAAAGATTCCACCTCAACATTAGAAGGAACTTCCTGACAGTAAGGGGCTGTTCGACAGTAGAACAAACTCCCTCGGATGTAGTGGAGTCATCTTCCTTAGAGGTCTTTAAACAGAGACTGGGGACACTGTCGGGGATGCTTTGATTGAGATTTCCTGCATGGCAGGGGGTTGGACTGGATGGCTCTTGCTGTCTCTTCCAGCTCTATGATTCTATGGAATGGAGAGGAGAAATAAGCATTCTACACTACCCTCCATTCCATTGCTGAAAAGGAACTCCATAGTAAGAATTTTGATTTCCTTCTATAATCCACCTTCATTTCAAGCCAGTTCACTTTTGGATGAACTGTTTCTTGAACTTTGCCATGTTCAACATGTTTTCCATAGATTAAACCTGGGCAATCATGCTGCATCTCACCCCACCCATGCCAAATCATAGCTTCTGTAATATACTGAGACACTTGGGAAATAATATCTTGTGAGGTCTTTTTGTTTTCAGCTCCATATAGCCAAGGAGTACCTTGCATGACCCTGCATATTGATAGGTAAAACTGAGTGGAACTAGAAAACAAACGTAGGATTGATTACTGAGAAGATGGTTCATCTCTCTTTGATATTTATCATAATCTTTACATCTTGTCCTACTACTGAGGCTCCAGAATAATGTTCCACTGTCAATTCTTGAAGGTCTGCTTTCTGTTTCTGATTAGAGCCTTTAACTTGAGTTTTGGATTTACAGTAGTGCATAGCCTCCTTCCTGGATCATTTGTGCTTGACCCACCCATTTACTTTCCTTCATGAAATCACTGTTGATAGTCCTTCTTTCTATACTAGGTTCTCTTCCTGGCATCTAGGTAGCTTTTCATTTGGTTTCACAATGAAACAAATGATAACATAATAAAACGCCTCTACTTAAAAAGATATGGTCCTTATTTAAAAAATCAATCATGGTGATATGATTCATGAAACATATGAAGGACTTCATGAAACAATGTGGTCTTTACAGATTACCTAACTGAGGAACAAACAAAGATTTCCATGGGGAGAGATTCAACATTTAGCGATAGGTGTTAAAAGGCTCTGTCCTATGTTTGCATTGCCTGTATTTTTGGTAGCGTACAATACAGTGTACCCCGGGATACGAAAGCACCGCGTTACGAAATTTCCGGGATACGAAAAAATCGGTAGGAAAAAAATGTTCCGGGTTACGTTTTTTTTTCGGTCTTACGAAAAATTTTTTGGTGGCTTTTCGGCGCTTTTTCGCACGAAATCGCGGCTTCCAGCGCTAGCGCCTATGGCTTTTTGGGTTGCGAAAGATTTCGGGTTACGAAGGGGCGCCGCGAAAGGATTATTTTCGTAACCCGGTGTACCACTGTATTAGTAACGTCACTGCTGAACATGAGGTTCACATGAGAAAATGTGGCTGTTTACCATATTTAAGCAGTATAAGTTTTAAAGTTTTGTTGGACCCACTGCTGAAAAAGCCTTCCCTGGATTCTCTTGACCTTAATAATTACAGACCAGTATACAAATCTTCCCTTTTAGGTAAGGTGATCGAAAAGGCTGTTGCCTTCCAACTCCAGGCAGTCTGAGATGACAACACTTCCTTTATCCATTTCAAACTGGCTGCAGGGTAGGATCTGGAGTTTAGACTGCTGTCATGGTCACTTAGTGGATGGTATTGCTGAGCATTGACAAGGAGAATAGTCCTTTTGGTGCTCTAGACCAGGGGTGCAACCTTTTTGAGCGGGGGCCGGTTGCTGTCCCTCAGACAACTGGGGGGCCAAAGCCAAAAATAAATAATTAAATAATTTTAAAATAAATAAATAAACCGGGACAGATGTAGGACAAAATTTTCAAATGAAGGACACTTTTTTATAAAAAATGGAGGACACACAAAAAAATTGCTGATTTTTAAAAAAATTTTAATATAAATGCATGTTTCGGAGGCTTCTATAGACAATTGCCCCCCTTGCCTGCCGCTTGCCCCCCCTTGCCCGCCTCCTCCTGATGCAAAGGCCCCACGCCTCATGCCTGAGGCCAAAGGCTCCGGCGGCAATTGGCCGGCAAGGAACTGGGCTGGGGCTGGTCCCAGGCCTTACTGGGCTGCATCGGCCCACGGGCTGCAGGTTGCCTACCTCTGCTCTAGACCCTCTTAGCAGCGTTTGATACCGCTAAGTATCCTTCTGGAATGGCCTGAGGGATTGGGAATCAGAGGAAAGTATGTGCAGTCATTCTGGTCCTACCTCTCAGACAGGTTCCAGATGGTGGTGCTTAGGATAGCTGTGATATGGCATTCACAAGGTGCCAATTATCCCCAGTGCTATTAACATCTACATGAAATCCCTGGGGGAGATCATTTGAGGCTGATGACACCAAACATACTTCTCCAGCCTTCAGAAACAGCCTCAGCTAAGGATATGTGTCTCCTCGAATGAATGCTGGAAAAGGTAATGGGTTGGATGAAGGAAAACAAAATGAAACTGAATCCAGACAAGACAGAGGTGCTTTACTATCACGGATCCTAATCTGGGGTGAAGGTGTGTCAAACATTTATGGATGGGCTTTGCAGTTGGAGTACCCCTGGATCAGTTCTCTGGATCAGTCCCTCAGCTCAGATAGATGCAAACGGTCAGGAGTGACTGTTTATCAGCTTCAGCTGATAACCCAACTGTGCCCTTCCTAGAGTTGGATGACGTAAAGATGGTAGTGCACGTGCTGGTAACCTCACAGCTGGACTTTTATAATGCACTCTACATTGGGCTACCTTTGTACAGTACCAACTCCGGAAGCTCCAACGTTCAAGGTATCAACTAAATTGATAACAGGTATATCCAGGAGTGATCACATCGCATGATTTGAAAACACTCCACTGGCTGCCAATAGTTTCCAAGCAAAGTACAAAGTGGTAGTTATTACCTTTAAATCTCTACATGGTTTGGATCCAGGTTTTTCTATAGGAATAGCCTCTTCTCATACAATCCACCTGGCACTCACATTTCTTCTAGGAAATGTTTTTTCAACTGGCCGAGACTAGACTGGCAATGTTCCCAGAGGACTTTTTCATCTGCCCCAGACTGTGGAATGGCCTGCCAGAAGAGATACAAAGCTGGAAATGTGTGACAGCATTTGAAACAGCATTAGAAACATATCTTCTGGCAGGCCACACGTCAATTTTAAATCAACACTTTTTAATTATAATGTACTCTTTGAATGTATTTGAAATGATTTTATAGTTATGTTTTTAATGTATTTTGTATTTTAAATGTTGTACCCCGCTTGAGGAGAGTCGGGCAAGAAATAATAATAATAGTAGTAGCACTTTGAAATTCGCCTGGAAGAAGATTGGGAGCAAAATAAGATCAAACAATAAGTAATGTGAACTGGATAATGGGAACAGTCTGAGGTACACTAGTTGAAGCTTCCAAGCATAACAGCTTGTTACACTGATCAACCTGGAAGGAACTTGGACCAAATAAGATCAAACAATAAGTAAATGGGAACTGGATAATGGGGAACAGTCTGAGGTGCACTAGTTGAAGCTTCCAAGCACTAACAGCATGTTATACCTTGATCAACCTGGATGTGGCCAAAATGTGAGTGGTTACGGCTTGCTAAACTGTGACATATTAAACGGTACATGTGGTATACCAACATATGTAGTAATTCACTCTTTGTTGTACCTGTACAGACAAATCTGAACTGAGGTGATATGTATAATTGAAGCTACAATTGGAATAAACTAAACTATTTAGCCCAAACCTTTAAAGAAGAGATAAAATTAATTTAAATTTAAAAACAAATTGAATTCGTCAATTAGCTAGACTGTAAAAGGACAAGTCTTAGCCAAGCTTAATGATAAGTTTTACTAGGGATGTGGGGCATTTGACCCTTTTAATGTTATTGGACTGCAACTTCCTTTGGCTATGCTGACAAGGTCTGATAGAAGTTGCAATCCAATAGCATCTGGAGTTGTATGTGTTCCCCATCACTGGTAAAATTACCATTAAACTTGGTTAAGACTTGTCAATTTACAGCCTACGAAAAAGTGAATGCTAAAATGCTTCTTCCAACATTATATTGAACACTACCTTATTTTATGGGCATCTGAAGACATTCCCCATTTTAAATACAGTCTTTGTCAGACAGTGAAAATGTATGCTTTAAACTTCTGTCTGTGCCTGCTAATAGCTAAAATAATATATGACTATTGAACACTGTCTCTCCCTGTACTTCCCGGAAATGTTAGCGTTCAAAAGGAGACCAGCCCTTCAAATCATTGTGGTGTTTAATTAGGACAGACCTTTTCCTATGAGACTTAAATGTAGTCTCATAGAGCTGAAAAGCGTAAAAAAAAAAATTCCGGCTAATATTTCTAGAGTCTGAGATAGTTCTTAAAATGCTGTGGATTTTAAAATCAGGTTTATATACCTCTGTGGATTTTGTAGCTTAAAGGGATCTTGCAGGATAAACTGTATTTGTTGTTTACCTGATACTTTTTGTTTTCTGTAATCAAGCCACCACATGTAAGACTCGTGTACGTGTCAGCTGTACCCATAGGAGTAAGCAATGAGCAAGCTAGATGTGGTGGGATGAATGTGTCTTTCACGATATATGGTTGTGCTATATGCAGCAAACGGAAATGACAGGATTGTGTAGGTACTATCATTTCTTAAAGTTTGGTAATAGAATTCTGGCATGTTTCTCCAAGCTGAACACGGCTGTGAACATTTTGAGCTGGTTAATTAGAATTAATTTGTACGAGGTTGGAAGTTGGTAGCAAGTAAGTAAAACTTCTGTGCTATCATCAGATGTCTTTTTGAGAGTTCATATGAGCTCTCAGGAGCTCTTTTAAGGATACTGAAACAATTGGATGGTTTGTCCAATGAGACTTAAAATGTGTGTAGGCTTGCAGGATGCTCTGGGAGGATATATAGGCTGAATAGCATGGTAACCTTGGCAATAGGCTGATTGAAATGTAGAACAGCAGTTTGTCCTTTGACCATGAGACATGGCTGCCCCCAAGTGTTCTCTCCTACTGGGGACGTGAAGCAGCTATAGTGGGAGAGCAGACATCTAAAGCATAGCTGGAACTCACATTATACTGAAGTTGAAGATGAAAGATGTGTAGTGTACATCTTTTCAAAAGGTTTGGTCATGGTAGTGGTACTAGAAGAGAACTATCTTCTTGTGCTGTAAACCTTACTTACATGATCTCTATTGAACATGGTGCAGTGGGTCGGTTTTGCATTTATACTCTGCTGCTTATATTTTGCTTAACTTGGTGGTTTTTCCTTTCACTATGTACTATTTCCTCAGAGTTTCTTGATGTAGGTATTATGCTGAAAAAGTTGTATAAAAAGCACTGTTGTGTTAAAAGAGCAATCCTCCCAAACACTTAATTCATATTCTAATTTATGGCAAGGATTATGAAGTGAACTGACGAATCACACCAGTTTAATTTGTTAAAAAAGGTGTCTTATGCATCTCTGCCATGTGGAAATTTTTGCAATTTAGGCTTTCTTGTTTGCTTTGTTTTGAATCTTTTCGGTTGATGTCAACATGTATGTTGAGGTGGTATATACAACAGTTGCTGAGAGAAGGCTTTACAGGAGGAGTGGCTGGCTTGCCGAAAAATTCTCCTCCTGTATTTCCTCCTTACCAGAATTCCTTCTCTGCTCTTCTGCCTGCTCTAATGGATGTTTTGCTCCACATGCATCTTGCTTTTGTATTAGGAAGAAACTAACTGGGGACATGGTTTCCTGCTGTCATAGCCACCATCATTTTTGAATTCAGGAGTCTCAAGGGTTGTATTAACATGTGGCCAGTACAATGTATGGCAGTCTGTATTTATTTTGACTTCAGGGGGATAGCAGCTTTCAAAATATATGAAAATGAACTGTGTGCTTTGCTCAGAAGTTAAAAAGAGGAATTGTTTACTCATCCTGATGGTGGCAAGCTTTGCTTCTATCTTGGACGGTTTTTGCACTGCAGGACACAGTTGAGATGAACAAGTTTTTTGTACAGTCTGGCTATCTTCTTGTAGCATTTAAGGCTAGAAGAGTGGGAATGCTGTGCTGTCATAAAGCCATGCTATTTGCAGTTCAACTTAGAATGCAGTTGTTTCTTGCCTTGGGCAAGTGCCAAATTACAAGGATCAAAGTGATCAATTGAGGATTATATCAAGCCCATCCATCTATAGGATTACTGCTAGCTATAATTTTGGATATTTCCCCCCTTTGGGGCAGAGGAATGTTTTACTTATGCAGGGAGACTAATAATGAATCTGCCTAGATTGTGTGTTTAGCTTTCCATTCATCTGCTTAAATTGACCTTTCCATAGGTTATGGAAGTGGCAAGCCTACTTTTACTGAAACAGTCTGATCAGAAAGCCTTTTTAGTCAGATAAGTTTTTGGCATTTAAACTGAGATACTGTTGAAAGGGGTTTTAACAGTTTAGTTGCTCTTGAGCACTTTTTTTTATTGACGTGCTTTAAATCTGTTTTTCTCTTTTAATTGTATTATTAAATATCTTTTACTGTTACACATCCTAAGTCCATATTTTTGAGAAACATGAGAAATAAATTAAACAAGAAAATAAAAGGCTATATTGAGCTCTTCTTATCTGCGGGCATGCCATCCACAGACTTGAGCTACCATGGATGGCAAGCCCCTTTGTTTTGAATGGAAGTGTGTGTATCGCACTGCCATAGAAAACAACAGGACTTGAGGTCCCACATTTTTTGTTATTTGCATGTCCAAAACTGAACCTCTGCGGATGCAAAGGGATAACTGTATTACCGTTTCCCTTCAGATTTGGATCCATATGTGGTTGTGAGGTCAGGTCATCTTAATGGTCTAAAGATAAAGGTAAAGGTAGTCCATTGACATGAATGTCCACTCATGACTGACTGTAGGGGGTGGTGCTAATTTCCGTTTTTCAGTCAAAGAGCCAGTTTGTGCGAGGACTGCTCTTGGGGGTCATGTGGCCAGCATGACTGCACCGAACGCTAATACCTTCCCAATGAGAAGTGGTACCTATCTATCTGCTTACATTTGCATGCTTTCAAATTGCTAGGTTGGCGGAAGCTGGAACTTGTAACAGGAGGTCACCCCATCATGTGGCACTTGGGCCTTGAATTGCCAACCTTCTGATCTTAGCATCATCAGAATTGCCGTCTTAACCACTAAGCCACCGCATCCTGAAATAGGTTTTGCAGAGCACTCCTGTGTCTGTTTATTCTGAAGTACAGTGCGCCCGTGTTGTACGCGGATGCACTATATGCGGCTTTCAGCATACGCTGAAAGCCATGAGGGAGCTGCGCAAGGCGCAAGGGACAGCACATCCCATTAATCTGAATGGGGGGTGCGCTGTGCTGCAGCCGCATGCACAAGCCCCATTACTTTCAATGGGGCTCGAGCATACACTTTTTTTTATGGGGGGGGGGGGGGGTCCAGAACGGATCCCCTGCGTAAAAAAAGGGCGGAATGTAAATGTCATTTAATTTATTGGGGCTTACTGACATGTGAGTGGGCATAATCTTAGCCATAAAAAGTTGTGCTATGAAAATATGCATATTTTTGCCATGACTGACTAACATGAATGTTATTTCTTTGAGTAGTGGCTTTGATACCAATGTAACTTGACTGAATGCATATATTTTGCACCTCAGCCCCCCCCCCCCAAAAAAGCCGTGCCCAAAAAATGTGCTTGCATAAGTTATCACAAAACCCTTATTTTTGCCATTACTGATTATAACACGGCTATTGTTCTATTTCTAATAGCTATTCACCAAAGTGTAACATCATTGAACAAATGTATTTAGCTATTCAAATAACATTTTGGAATATGAACCTACAGTGTCTTGTTTAGACATCATGTTTAAATATTATAAATTATGCTTTGGCATTAAGAAGTGCTTTTCAGCCCTGCATGCTTTCTCTTGTTTCCTTTTGCCTTTTCCCAGTTAGTAATATCCCTGAATTATTATGCTATTTGGGTCAGTGATCAGTATAGCTTCAGTTGTTCTTCATGAGCTCTATGACTCACACAAATGGGCTGTTTGTGCCTGTGCAGAACATCGTTTGGAACTTTCTAGAGCTGTTACATAAACTTTCACATCAACCAGGACATTTTATTACCTGCTTTTATGCAATACTCTTCTGTAGACTTGGAATAGAATTTTCATTGTCTGGATGTCAGAAGGGCCCTGGCCTTCTATTTCTGCAGGACTGTGGGGTTCCACAGGTCTTAGAGACTCTTTGTATGCTACTCCTCTATGAAACTTGCTGCAGTTGTTGAACTAGTGCATCTCGAAATGGATGATTTTCACCATTCATCTAGTTTAGGAATTTGCCAAGAAAGACCTTCCAGTTTGTGTTTGTAGCCATTCTGCTAGAGCTATAGCTGTATCATCTGCCTCTGGAGAATGTGTGCAGAGCAGTTACATGGCCACAGTCCTTGACCTTCATCTCTCAGTACAGACTAGATGTAAGATCAAGGGATGATGCCACTTTTGGAAGAGCTGTGCTGTTATCATTTATCATAACGAAAGAATGGACGAAATAATAGAGGGTATGCTAATCAAATTTGCAGATGACACCAAATTAGGAGGTGTATCTCTAATACCCCAGAGGAGAGGATAAAAACTCAAAATGACCTGAATAGATTAGAAAGCTGGGCCAAAACTAACAAAATTAACTTCAACCGGGAGAAATGTAAAGTACTGCACTTTGGGCAAAAAAATGAAATGTATAGATAAAGGTTGGGGGACACCTGGCTTAACAACAGTACATGTGAAAGGCATCTAGGAGTCCTAGACCACAAGTTGAACATAAGTCAACAGTGTGATGAGGCAGCTAAAAAGGCCAGTGTAATTCTAGGCTGCATTAATGGAAGTATGGCTTCTAGATCAAAAGAAGTAATAGTGCCACTCTATTCTGCTTTGGTCAGTCCTCACCTGGAATACTGTGTACAGTTCTGGGCACCACAATTCAAAAAGGATATTGACAAGCTGGAGTGTGCCCAAGGGAGGGCAACCAAAATTGTGAAGGATCTGGAAACCATGTCTTTTGAAGAGAGACTTAGGGAACTAGGTATGTTTAACCTGGAGAAGAGAAGGTTAAGAGGTGACACACATTAAATATTTGAAGGGGTGTCATATTGAAGAGCCCTCCTTCCGACCACCATCTTGAGGGGGAGAGAGGCCTATGTGAGAGAGCAGATGAGCTGGACTTTCCCCCTTCCCTACTGTCATTCCCTTCTCCTTTTGACCATCCATTAAGAACCCAAGCCCTTCCTTCATTCCATCTGCCTTGGTCCAGGCCTCGGAGGTAGAGAAGAACTGCTGGACCTGATCCCCTTCCCCACCACCTCTCCCTTCTCCTTTTGTGTCATGTCTTTTTAGATTGTAAGCCTGCAGGCAGGGAACCATCTAACTAAAAGATTGTATGTACAGCGCTGTGTAAATTTACAGCACTTTATAAATAAAGGTTAATAATAATAATTGAGGATGGAGCAAGTTTGCTTTCTGCTGCTCCAGAGACTCAGAACAATGGATGCAAGCTCAGGAAAAGAGATAGTCCCTCAACATTAGGAGGAACTGCCTGACAGTAAGAGCTGTTCGACTTTGAACATACACCCTTGGAGTGTTGTGGAGTCTCCTTCTTTGGAGGTTTTTAAACAGAGACTGGATGGCCATCTGTCTGGGGGTGCTTTGATCATGAGTTCTTGCATGGGAGGGAGTTGGACTGGCTGACCTTTGTGGTCTCTTCCAGCTCAATGATTCTATAACACCTGGGAGGCCTGTACCATTCCTCTGTGGCATGACACTCATTCCTCCGCTGAATAGTAGCTTGATAGTCTCCCATTTGTCTGAGTCTCAGAGACCATGGAGAAGGACAGATTGTATGCCTATGACGGTAGTTCTTCAAATAGTCACGAATAACAATAACAATAATATTTATTTGTATCCTGCCTCTCCCTGTATTGGATCGAGGAGGGTAACATCCAAGAGAGCAATAAAAGTCAAACACAAATATCAATAAATAAAGGGATATCTCCCTCCCACCCTAAAAGAGCATTAAAACAACAATTCTCAGTAAAATACTCAGTAAAAAATCACAATCACGGTCCAGTGAGGACAGCTAGGCAGCTGGAGATTGAAATTCCGAGGAAGTCAGTTTGGGAAGGCCTGCCGGAAGAGATCCGTTTTTATTGCCTTCTTAAAGGCCTCCAGAGATGTTATGTGGTGGGTCTCATCTGGCAGGTCATTCCAAATTTTTGGAGTGGCAACAGAAAACATCCTCTGGGAAGTCGTCACCAGTCTAGTTCTCTTTGACTGCAATAGGTTCTTCCCAGAGGACCTGAGAATGCGGGAAGGATTATATGGGAGGAGGCATTCTCTCAGGTAAAGTGGACCCAAGCCATGTAGGGCTTTATAGGTACTAACCAACACCTTATAATGTGCCCGGAAGCTAGTAGGCAGCCAATATAGGGATTTTAAGATGGGTGTAATAGATTCAAATTTAGAACTCCCTGTAACCAATCTGGCTGCCATATTTTGAACCAATTCCAGCTTCCGAATGTGGCATGAAGATTGCCCCATGTAGAGCGCATTATAGAAATAGAGATGAGAGGTTACCAGTGAATGTACAACCGTTTCTACGTTTTCCCGCTCCTGGAAGGGCCGTAGCTGGCGAATCAGCTGAAGCTGATAATAGGCAGTCCTGGCTGTCGCATCAACCTGAGATGACAGCTGAAGCAGTGAGTCCAGGAGTACCCCCAAGTTACGGACACAGTCCTTTAGGGGAAGTGTGACCCTGTCCAGAACTGGAGAGCTTATCACCATACCTGGATTGGGATTGCTTATAGTTGAGTACCTCCGTTTTTCTTGGATTCAATTTAAGTCTTTTTCCCCTCATCCAATTCATTACTGATTTCAGACAGTCATTCAGAGGGGAGATGCCATCCTTGGTCACTGAAGCAGTCCGAAACATAGAGAAACAAATTTGGGTGTCATCAGCGTGCTGATAACACCCTCCCCCATGTCTCCAGATGATCTCACTCAGCGGCTTCATGTAAATGTTGAATAGCATTGGAGACAGTATCACACCTTGAGGGACACCCAATTTGAGCTCCCTCTTGGCCGAACAACTGTCGCCAAGCGACATCATCTGGAACCTACCTGAGAGATAGGACTGGAACCACTGCAAAGCAGTGCCCCCAATTCCTAGTTCCCTCAGGTGTTCCAGAAGGATACCATGGTCTATGGTATCGAAGGCCGCTGAGAGGTCTAAAAGCACCAACAGGGCCACGCTTCCTCTGTCAATGCACAGATGGAAATCATCAACCAAGGCGACCGTGGCCGTCTCCGTATCCTGACCTGAAGCCAGTTTGAAAAGGATCAAGATAATCAGTGTCATCCAAGACTGCTTGAAGTTGGTTGGTAACTGCTCTCTTGATCACCTTGCCCAAAAACAGTAAAAGAAATACCGGACGATCTCCAGGGGATCAAGGGAAGGCTTTTTGAGAACAGGTTTAACCACAGCCAGTTGTCAGCTGGCTGGAAAACAGCTTTCCCTCAGGGAGGCACCTATGAACTCACATAACCTCATCAATATCCCAGTGTCTTGTCTCTCTTGGGAAGATCGGATGCTGCTGTTCAGATCTGTGGAACTGAGAGTTTAGGCAGGACTCATGCCACTAAGGAAACTGGACAGTGGGTGGAGTTACCACCAGAGCTTATGTAATAGCTCTAGAAGGTTCTGAATTATGCACTGTGCAGGCACAGCTAACCCATCTGTGTAAGTTCACAGATAATCACTTGAAGAACTACAGTTACAGGTATACAACCTTTCCTTACTCTGAAGCATAACCAATCTAATGTTAGGGGGAAAAACCTAAGAAATTATGATATCTAGTTTTATTCTTTGGTTTAAAAGCAAACTGTGTTGTGGATGTGACTTCAAGTCACCTGTTGACTTATGGTGACCCCATTCTTTTCACAGGATTTTTGTAGGCAAGGAATACTCAGAGTTAGTTTTGCCTATCACACCTGATATTAGTTGGTGGACTCTCATCCAAGCACTAACTAGCAGCATTTTTATTTATTTCAGCTACTGAGGCAAACCATAGTTAACTTTAAAATTATGATTGAGCATAATAACTGAGCATAAAGTCTGAACCGAAAATGCAACTAGTTTTTATTCGTGAGGAGGGAAAAACAGTTTTCATCCTATGAAATTAGTTATTTATTACAGAGTAGATTTTAAAGTTTCATAGTGAGTTTGTGTGAAATGTGTACACATAATTTGTTTTTGAAATCAAGCATAGCTGGGTTTATTTGCCATCTTGTACATGTACTCTTAATTTGCACCAGTATTTTGTGTATTTCTAAGAATAAGAATGGGGACTTGAATCATCTTTAATTTACAAATAAGGAAAGTAATGTACTGTCCTCCCTTCATTTTTGTGGGGGATCCATTCTCCATTTTAATCCCCTCCATTCGCCTCCCATGAATAGTCAAAGGACACACATCCCAAGTCCGCGAGGAAGGACTATATTAATTTGTAAAGAAACAATGAATATCATTACATTTGCTTTTGCAAATGTTGGACTGTCTCATTTCTGTTTAAATTTCTTAACTATCTTCTCTTTTTCATTCTTTCAAGTTTTCACAGAAGTCTGGCTGAGTATTTTGTTGGTTCAGACATTGCTCACAGGTTCTGCTTCATGATATTCTGAAATTGACAGGATCTGAGGAGGCTGCAGTTTATGGTTCTTCAGCTTTGCTCTTCATTTGTACAGTCATATAATGTATTGGGCTGAGTTTTCTTGTAGTAGCATTTATTCTTGAGCACTGAGTTGATATTTGATCTATTTTTTAAGTATAATTTTACATTGGCTGATCAGGACAAATCTGTAAATATTGAAGGGCTCCTTCTATCATGCTTTTATCATGTTCAAGGATGTATGTGCTCAGAACATGTAATACTGTACAACGGTTTGGTTCTATGGAGATCAGCATTCTGTGTGCTTTTGCTGCTCGCTTTGTGCAATCCACTTCAATTAGGACTGTAGCCATGGTTTGTCAGTTTAGATAGAAGAGCAAACTATGCTTTGATCAAACCAGGAGGTAACTAATTGAAGCAGACTGCCTGAGCGCATGGCCTGTTCTTTTAGTGCTAAACTGTAGTTTGACATGGCTTGTAAACCAGCTCATTATGCCTAACTTTTACATATGTTCTTTCATTCCTTTATTTTGCCTTGAGTTTTTTAAAAATCTGTTTCCTTTTAATTGTCACTTTTAGAAGGCAGTCTGAATCACATTTTATTTTAATAACTAAGACGAGTAAGTGGCAAATTTGTGTGTGTGTATGTGCTTTCAGTTTGCCTGAAGACATGATGACTCCATGATTTTCATAGGGTTTTCTTATGCAAGGAATACTCATAGATAGTTTTACCAGTTCCTTCCTCTGAAATACAGACTTCAGCACCTCATATTTGTTGGCAATCTCCCATCCAAGTACTAACCAGGGCTGACCCCGCTTCTAAGATCAGACAGGATCTGCTAGTGCCTTTAGGGTATTCAGATGCTTGTTCCTAACAATACCCTTGTTTCCTAACTTTACACTGCAGTAATAACTCATCTTCTAATATTTTGCTTTTTTGTGTTTGTGCCTTCAAGTCATTTCTGCATATTATGGAGTTTTCTTGGCTAGATTTGCTCAGAGGGGGCTTGTTTTTGCCTTTGCATCCTCTGAGACTGAGAGAGTGTGTCTTGTCCAAGGTCACCCAGTGGGTGCCCATGAGTGAGCTATCAGCCAAATACAAGCACTACTATAAATTGCCTTTAAATAAACTTAGTGATGCATGTAGACCTCAGTAAAAATTTTTTTTGCTAGACTTACAAATTTCTTTTTATGAAATTCATTCATCCAACTTTAAAGTGCTTTATTTTGCTGTTATATTCTATTTCTCAGACTAAGTAGCTGTTATCGTGGGTTTCTGTTTTTATATTTTAACATTTACTATTTTCTTCTTGCATTCTTACTTATTGCATCATTATCATAAAAGCTGCTCAACAACCATTTAATACTTTGCTTCTCACATTCAGTTGTCTGTTCCATTTTCTTGTTTTACATGTACTGTGATCTCAGAAGAAAGAAAGGCCTTTTAGTATTGGTAATTCTTAATATACTTTTTAGGATCTTCAATACTTAGTGTACCATTTATTTTTGTTACTAGTTTTTCTGATTATATTAAACTACTTCCATTTCCTAAACTGGTCTAAAGACTGAAATGTATCAAAATGTTTCATCCAATCACTGTTTCAGCAATCAAAGAACTCTTCTACATGTATGTAGATGTTTTGCATTCTACACATATGAACTTTCACAGTGTTTATTTTCTGTACTAGCAGGAAATTGCTCTAGAGATTATCTTTGTCATTCTGATCAGTTTCTGCAACTTTTCTCTTTCCTTTAATACTTGGTGGTTAAAGCAAAGATGCTGGATGCCACAAAGGAACTTTCTCCCCACCCTGCTCTTGCAGCCCTGCACACTGCCCCAAAACTAGCTTTGTGGGTTTCTCAGACCTCCAGGGCTGATTTTGGAGTTGCACAAGGAGATGCAGTTGTGAGGGGATCATCCCTCCCAATTCTGCTTGAGTCTACGTTACTGATAGTGGAAGTCCACCTCTGGATCCTACCCTGGGTAACTGTTATCTTCTTGAATACAATAAGGTGTTAGAATCATAGAATCGTAGAATCGTAGAGTTGGAAGAGACCACAAGGACCATCCAGTCCAACCCCCTGCCATGCAGGAAATCTCAATCAAAGTATCCCCAACAGTTGGCCATCCAGCCTCTGCTTAAAGACCTCCAAGGAAGGAGACTCCACTACACTCCGAGGGAGTTTATTCCACAGTTGAACGTCAGGAAGATCCTCCTAATGTTGATGTGGAATCTCTTTTCCTGTAGCTTGCATCCATCGTTCCGGGTCCTGTTCTCTGGAGCAACAGAAAACAAGCTTGCTCCCTCCTCAATATGACATCCCTTCAAATATTTAAACAGGGCTATCGTATCACCTCTTAACCTTATCTTCTCCAGGCTAAACATTCCCAGTTTCCTAAGTCGTTCCTCATAGGACATGCTTTCCAGGCCCTTCACCATTTTAGTCGCCCTCCTTTGGACACGTTCCAGTTTCTCAACATCCTTACTGAATTGTGGTGCCCAGAACTGGACACAATATTCCAGGTGGGGCCTGACCAAAGTAGAATCATAGAATCATAGAGTTGGAAGATACCACAAGGGCCATCCAGTCCAACCCCCTGCCATGCAGGAAATCACAATCAAAGCATCCCCGACAGATGGCCATCCAGCCTCTGCTTGAAGACCTCCAAGGAAGGAGACTCCACTACACTCCGAGGGAGTGTGTTTCACTGTCGAACAGCCCTTACTGTCAGGAAGTTCCTCCTAATGTTGAGGTGGAATCTCTTTTCCTGCAGTTTGCATCCATTGCTCCGGGTCCTAGTCTCTGGAGCAGCAGAAAACAAGCTTGCTCCCTCCTCAATATGACATCCTTTCAAATATTTAAACAGGGCTATCATATCACCGCTTAACCTTCTCTTCTCCAGGCTAAACATCCCCAGCTCCCTAAATCGTTCCTCGTAGGGCATGGTTTCCAGACCTTTCACCATTTTAGTTACTCTCCTTTGGACACGCTCCAGTTTCTCAATGTCCTTTTGGAATTGTGGTGCCCAGAACTGGACACAATATTCCAGGTGGGGCCTGACCAGAGCAGAATATAGTGGCACTATGACTTCCCTTGATCTAGACACTATACTTCTATTGATGCAGCCTAAAATCGCATTGTGTTATTAAGGAAGAGCTTTTCTGTAGTATTACATAAAATATAGAATTTAAATAGTATCATGGTACCATCCTGTGTATGTATACGCAGTTCTATTGAATTCCATTGAAATAAGTTCCACTGAATTCAACAAGACCTATTGCAAGGTAAGTGTGTATTGGATTATAATACTGGGTGTCAACCATTTTATAAAAATAATATTGATTCAAATTGGAGGCTGATGAACAGATTTTTTTTAAGGAGTCTGAATCCGTGTTCTAACCATTCAGCTATAGATGGTTAAGATTAAGGAAGGAACATATGACCTTGTTTAGTTTCGTAATTGTGGCTGAGTTTTTAAAAAAATGGTTTTACTTTATCATAGGAAAAAATAGAATATAGACTTAAACATTTAATTTTAACATTTAATTTAATTTAAATTTAATTTTAAACATTTTATTTTAGAATGGTAACTAAAATTGCATTACTATGCACAGTTATCTAGAGTAAGCCCACTGAGCAGAATGAGACTTCTTCAAAGTATACATGCAAAGGAAATGGGAGTGAAATGTTATTCTTGACTGACTAGCAGATCACTTTCTGCAATTAAAAAAAAAAAAAAATCTTGTTGTCAACCATTACTTATATAATAATTATATCATTATGATGAGCATTTAGAGATCTCTCTGTCTTTCGAATGTGCATGTGCATACTGATAGCCGGAACCCTAGGAGCTTCAAGATGATTCGATTAGAGTATCAGGCTGTAATAAGTATTTTTGGGAGGCTCTTTGCTCTCTCTCTCTCTCTCTCTCTCTCTCTCTCTCTCTCTCTCTGTGTGTGTGTGTGTGTGTGTGTGTGTTGTGTGCCTTCAAATAGTTTACGAATTATGGCAACCCTAAGTCAAAC
The DNA here is from genome assembly GCF_019175285.1 of Sceloporus undulatus. Taxonomy (NCBI): domain Eukaryota; kingdom Metazoa; phylum Chordata; class Lepidosauria; order Squamata; family Phrynosomatidae; genus Sceloporus; species Sceloporus undulatus. Next base: position 24,880,507 of record NC_056527.1, on the reverse strand, counting down.
CTGTTGTGGTTTTCATGGCAAGATTTGTTCAGAGGTGGTTTGCCATTGCCTTCCTCTAAGGCTGAGTGTGTGACTTGCCCAAAGTCACCTAGGGGGTTTCATGGGAATTGAACCCTATAGGCATAAACATTTAATTTTAACAATTTAATTTTAATTTAATTTTAAACATTTAATTTTAGAATGGTTTTATTTATTTTATTTTAGAATAATAAATAATAAATAGTTTATGGTTAACTAAAATTAAGCTGAGAATTGAACCCTAGTTTCCAGAGTAGTAGTCCAACACTTAAACCACTTCACCACTCTGGCGCCTGTTCTACTTCATGATTAGAAAGTGTGAATTCTTTTTGTACAATATTGCCAAAATCCGACCATATCTCTCCGCCTCTACTGCCAAGATCCTGGTCCATGCCCTAGTGGTCTCACGACTTGATTACTGTAATGTCCTCCTGGCTGGGCTTCCTCTTTCTCACCTCCGTCCTTTAATCTCTGTTCAGCATTCAGCTGCACGCATTATCACTTCCACCCACCGCGCTGACCACATCTCTCCTGTGTTGGCATCCCTTCACTGGCTCCCCCTCCCTTTCCGCATTCAGTATAAGCTCCTGCTGTCGACATTTAAAGCCCTCCATGGACTGGCCCCTCCTTACTTATCAGACCTTCTTTCTCCTCACCTTCCCACCAGGGCCCTCCGTTCTGGTAGTCAAGGTCTGCTGTCCCAGCCCAGAATTTCCTCTGCCCCATCCCGGATTCGCCCCTTTTCACTTGCTGCCCCTCACTCCTGGAACCTTCTTCCCCCACAAGCAAGAGCCATCACTTCTTTAACCAGCTTCAAAATGGAGTTGAAAACCATCCTGTTCAGAGAAGCCTTCCCAGGCATTGCTTAATTGTCGCTTACTATTTGATGTTCTTTTGGTGCCTATCAAACCATTTCCTGTATTGCTATGCACTGTATATGCATTATCCTACTTGAGAGTATGTATTTTCCCTGGAAAAATGATTAACCATCCATTATGAAGCCAACCCCTCCCTCCAGTCCATCTGCCTTGGTCCAGGCCTTGGCGGTAGAGAGGAACTGCTGGACCTCTTACCCTTTCCTGCACCACTCCCTTCTCCTTCTGTGTCATGTCTTTTTAGTAAGCCCAAGGGCAGGGATCCGTCTAACTAAAAAGATTGCATGTACAGTGCTGTGTAAATTTACAGCGCTTCATAAATAAAGGTTAATAATAATAATAATAATAATAATAATAATAATTTTCTCTTTCTAGCTTGTTTGCCAATTATATTTTGACAGCTTGTTACATTGAATTCCATTATAGTGGCAGTGGCTGTGGCTGTTCATGTTTCTCTTCTCTTCTTTCGGAATTAAAGATGAGTATACCTCAGTTAACAAAGTTGATTTGTTTCTTGGCTTTACATCTTTAAGAGAAACTTTGGCACCAGAAGTAGAAATAACATGGAAATATTAGGGACAGGTTTTTTTTTACACCACAAAAAAGAAGAGCAGCTCAACATGTTTCAGCAAACAACTTTTACTCTTCTAGACACTGCTTGAAAGAGTCTTCCAAAATGCATCTTATCATTATTTTATTTCTTTCAACAGCTGTCACTTTTCTTTTGATTTTCATTTTAGTGGTTAAACTTACTGATCCATGCTATTTCAACAAGACAGGGTAACTTGTTAGGCAAGCTCCTTTACCCTTTTTTTTCAGTTTAGCTCTTAAAACATGTTCAGTTTTGCTCTTAAAACATATTCTGGTGGAGGCAACAAGATAGTGGCTTAAATTTTAATAATGATCCTGAAGTTTTATTGTAAATGTATGTTGTTATATGCTTAATAAAGGTTGACTGACTGACTGACTGACAAGGTCATTGTCAGTCAGGAAAAAAAACAGGTTCAGTAAGTGATTCTGTAGGCAGCTATTTCCCTTGCCTACTGTATGTAAGCACATTCAACTACAATAGAATCATCTAGGTCTCAAACAGACAGGGCAAATGGAGCAGACAGATCACTGCAGGATCGCAACATCCATGTGTCTTGCCTTGATCTGGGCTGCTGCTGCAGTCCTAAGGTGGCTGCCGAAAAGGAGCGGTTTTTGTCCGCTCCTTTTTGGCCCGAATTCTGGGTTAGGGCGGGTTTGGGGCATACATACGTCGTGTAAAGGCCACGCCCCCAATGCAACCCGATGGTGGACCTTTTGGCCCATCTGTTTCAGGCCCTAGAGAAGAATCACATTCTTTCTCAGGTCAAGCTTTACTGCACTGTTTACTGAAGACACACTGCTACAACCCAGCACTTGAAAGCCTTTCTTTCTTCAGTCCCCTTTCACTTTCCTCCAAATGCCATTGCTGCAAGCCCCCCAAACAAAACAAAACACCTTCAAGCTGGAAAGAAGACAATAAATGGTGTGTGGCTGGGCTAGGATCCCATAAAAAGACTTTGTAAAAAGGAGCTTGTTTGTCAGCGTTGTTAACTGAGGAATGCCGTATTAAAGTAAATAGGAATTCTTCTGATAATATATATTTTGTAACATAGGGAATCAGTCATACACCCAAATGTGAAATTTATCATTCTTCTATGTGATCTCTGTGTATTACACAAATGGGTTATCCTGTGCCTGTACAGTTCATCTTCAGAACCTTCTAGAACTGTTACATAAGTGTCTTGGCAGTGGCCACCCACTCTCCAAGCGTCCTACCAGCTCGGTTCCTGCCTAGACCTCAGTTCCTTTTTGTCTACAGCAGCAGCACTAAATATTAAACATAACACTAAATATTATGTTGTAATCATCCCCTTCCCTTTCTTCCTCTTACCACAAAGAGATCAGAAGTTTCTTCTTCAAATTTTGTTTAACATTTTGTCCAAACCCATATTAATGGTTAAGCTTAATAATTATTTATGAAATAACACAGCTTTGTAAAGCATAATTTGAATGTGGAGTTGTTTTAGGACACTGTAGTCAGAACTACCCACGGTTTGTTGAGGTTTGAACATCATGCCAACTTGGAGCTACCATTTGGAGACAAAGCATTATTTTTTCACCTCTTGCAGAACTTTGGAAAAGACTAAGTAATTATACAGATTCTTCTCTCATCTTCCCACTCTCCTTATACTGCTAGAGACATCTAAGTAGGAGGAAGAAGTATTACAGGCGTGTGCTGTTTCTCATATTCTTTGAATCCCTGCAGATGGTACAAGACTCTGTTCTTCTCCCATGTGCATTGAATGTGCCAAGGGAATAAAAGAGGCACTAGTAGCAACTATTGTACAGATAACTGATGTGAAAATATGTCAAACCAATACACAAATAAATAAACAAACATATAGATACTTTTATAAAATGTTATACAAAACTGCATTTAACATTACATCTTGTGGGAACTGCATTAAATATAATGCCCATTGTTTCCTATACAGTATATCTGAAAATCATCTAGCACTGTAACATCAATTCATGTTACATTTTAAAATGGCAAAAATCATTTTTCATAATCCTAATGATGGTAAATCTAATGTTTCATTTTATTTTGCTTTCCTGGTTTTTTAGAAATATAAAGAAAAGGACAAACATAAACAAAAACATAAGAAGCAACCAGATTCATCGCCATGTTTAGTTCCATCTCTCACTGTAACTACAGAGAAAGTAAGTAAATTTTTCCAACATCTTTTGTTTTACTTATGTTTCTATTCTTGATTTATGTTTACAGAGTGGGATTTTCTGCTGTTTCCAAACTACTTACTCCATTTTTACTATGTCTAGTTTCCCTTGGCTCAATCTTTTTATATTCCATAGTCCTTATTTTATGTGTGATGCTGCTTTGGATAGCATTTGATTTTTGAGCATGTTTATTACTTGCCTTGTCATTTTTCCCTGCCCTTAGCTATTCTTGCAAATGTGTTTTCCTTTAGTTTCTGCCTATCTCTCTGTTAGTGCTCTTATCCTGCCAGTGTATCACTTGGGATTTCTCATCATAGATTTTTCTAGGTGAGGGTGTTACACAAGGAGACCATCTACACATCCCTGTGCTCAGTGCTAACAAGTGTTAGCTATGATGTCACTGCTGTTCCTTTACTTTAGCGACAATCACCCCTACTGCTGCTGCTCAGTAGTTGTTTTCCGATGTCCTCTTCCCTCCATCCATTATTATTGAATTGGTTGTTTCCCTACCTGTCTCCTCCTTCCTCCCTCCTTTTCCCTTCCCCCCTCATGTCCTTCTTTCTTTTAGTTTCTCATCTGTCCTCATCGGCTGCCTAGTGGTCTCCATTGGGGGAGGGGTCTGGTGTCCCTCATCCTCCCTCCCTGCTGCCCTTCCACCCAATCTTGGTGGTGGCAGCAGTGCCCTCTTGCCTAATACCTTATTGACCGTCCAGTGCTTGCCTTCCATCCTTTTGACCTCCGTTGTGTCTTTGCATCTTATAGCAATAAAAATGTTAAACAATACAGTTTTAATGGTGTGTGTGTGTATGTGTGTTGTGTGTGTAAATAAAATTCAAACATTAAAACACAGTTAGACTAACCAAGGATATTTAAATATAGTTTTTAATGAGAAAATGTGTCAATTTCTCTCACCTTTGGTTCCTAGTAGTATATTTTATCTTATTTAGCAATGAAGAATATAAATTAAGAGATTGCATACAAGTAGCCATGTTTTATTCCTGTACAAATTACCCAAAGAACAGGTGGGGGGACTGGAGGCTCCCTACCAACTGTCAGCGTTATTTCAAATGTTGGGGAAATTAGCTTTTTCAAGAGTCTTAGGTAACCTTTGGGCTATGTGTACCAGTTCATACCAATATTAACAGAGTGGAGACTCCAGGTCTTCGATGAATTAAGAAAGTTTTATTTAGAAGAATGCAGGGTGCAATCACACACACACACACACACACACACACACACACACACACACACACAAGATACAGAGCATACAGAGCTAACTGAAGTGGAAAAATGGAAATGGGACAGTGGAGTTCATATGAGTTTGCAGTGGGGTTATATTTACCTGTCTGAGGAGAAGACCATGGAAGGCTGGAGTGGCACAGAGTGGTAGGTCTGAGGGCAGCACAGAACTATATCTCTGCGGACTCTGGTTCAGATTCCATCTCCTCCATGTCAAGAGGTTATCTGCTACTCTGCTACCCCACCCTCTTACTCACCTTCTCAGTATCAAGGTAGATCTACCTCAATCTTGTCAGTCTGTCCAACAAAAGCTGTTGCCTGACCTACAATATTTTTCTCCATTACTGACTTTATTAGCCATTGGCTCAGACACCTCATCTTCTGGCATTCCTGTCTGTAGGTTGCCCTCTTGTCATCTTGTCAAAAACAAATCTTCATCATCTACTAATGATATTAGGGCGTTCTTGAAACAAATGCTCTGAATGGCAAATCCACTTGAGTTGGAAGTCAAACATCAAGAGGTAAAGCCGATGGGATTCTGTTTACAAATGGATTCAGATAAAGATCCTCACTCTGCCATCCATTCCTTTCCTGCCATCTCTTCTCAAGATCTCAAAGCATTCTTGGATGACCCCATTGACAATATCGTCAATCTAGAAAGATTGGCAACCTTTTTTAGGGTTGTGGATTCGGAATCGGAGTGGCTCCTGGAACATGTGGAGCCAAAGTTGGTGGTGATTGAGGCATCTCAGACTAGATCCCTTCATTCCACTCCCTGACAAAGAGAATTTCAAATTATATTTAATGGTGAAGAAATTCTACTCATCATCATCGTAAGGTTTATGTATTGCAAATTACAAAGCCTGCATGGGAGCTTATCAGTAGAACCTGTGGGTTTGATAAGCTTTCAGATGAGGAGAAATGCCTAGCCAATGCCCTGCAAGCCAAAGCTTATTCATTAGAAGGACAACAAGTTAATTTGGCATGCTATGTTCGCGTCATTTCTTTTACCAAGGCAGCTCTATCCATCTTGAGCTCAAGTTAAACATGTACTTTAATTACTCCTGTCTTTTTTGGATTCAGGCCTGTCCTTGTCCATGTTGAAGTGTTACCTGGCAGACATCACTTCCTGTTTTCTGCTTGTTGTTTCCCTTTCTGCTTCCAGTATCCAGTGGTGGAAATATTTCTGAAGAGGTACATAAATCAGCACCCTCAAGTGTTGGGTCCGACTTCTGCTTGGGGCCTAGAGCTTGCACTGTCCCAGTTACCCAAGAAGTCCTTTGAACCAATGGCACCCTGTAATCCTAGACTATTTGTCACCATCACCTCTACTAGGAGGGCAGGTTAATTATGTGCACTGTGTGTTGATCAACCTTTCTGTGTTTTCATCGAGATAAGGTTGTCCTCTATTTCGATATTTTCTTTCTTTCAAAGATCGTGTCTTTGTTTCACCTGAATCAGGACATTGTTTTGCTATCATTCATGAAAAACCCTACATCAGGTTTTGAATGAGTTTTGCATTCATTTGATATTTGTAATGCTCTTGCCTTCTTTGTGGTCCAGAATTTGAGAAAGAGTACATGACGGTTTGTTTGGCACTTGGATTTGAAGCTAGGCCAACCTGCTTATTGAAGTGGGTGGTTTCAGTAATTCTGCCTTGCCTATGAACTGGCTAAAAATAATAATCAGAGTAGTAGCTGCTTTTTCTGCCTTCCTGAGTGGTATATTACTGGGCAATGTATGCAGGGCTGTGGTCACAACCGTTGACCTTCATAACACACTACTGTCTGGGTGCTCATTCCAGAACTTATGCAACCTTTGCCTTGCCTTCTGGCGCATCACTGCGCGTACAGCTCAGGTCGCCCTCAGCCATATGGCATCTACAACATATGTCATGCCGTGGGCCCGCCTCTGGATGCGTCCCTTCCAGTCATGACTCCTCTCAGTCTTCAACTCTGCCTTTGATGACCCACGGAGGTGGATCACTGTCCCAAAGCCTGTCGCCCGCTCTCTCCGCTGGTGGCTCAACCCACACAATGTCTTGGTGGGCGTTCCCTTTGTGCCACCACAACCACAGACCTCACTGACCACTGATGCCTCAAACATGGGCTGGGGAGCCCATTTCGACAACCTCTCTGTCCACAGGAGATGGTCTCCCAAAGAACTCCAATTCCACATCAACGCTCTCGAGATGTTGGTGGTACAGAAAGCACTGAAGGCCTTCAAGCCCTCCCTGCGGAACCAGGCTGTCTTCCTCCTCACGGACAACATGACTGTGATGTATTACATCAACGAGCAAGGCGGTACCAGGTCGACTACTCTTCTCAGCCTCACCCTTCAAATTTGGAACTGGTGCAGCCGAAAATGGATCACCTTGCAAGCCATACACCTCCCTGGAGAGGAGAACGAGCTTGCAGACAACTGAATCTTCAGGTTATCCTCTGCCTATTCTCTCTGTGGGGAATGCCGGACGTTGACCTTTTTGCCTCTCATCTCAACACTCATTGTGACCACTTCTGTTCCAGGATCCCTTCACCTCGGTTCTAAGGGGATGCCTTCCTCTTCCAGTGGTCCGGCAAAAAGTTCTACTCCTTCCCCCCATTTCCTCTGATCAACAGAGTGGTAGCAGAGCTACGCACAGACAGATCGGACACGATCCTGATCACCCCATGGTGGCTGAGACAGCTGTGGCTCGCCCCCTCCTTCATCTCTCCAATGACTGATTCCGGCCTCTGCCACTCCGTCCCGACCTCCTGATCCTTCACGACAGTCGGGTTTGCCACCCCAACGTGGACACTCTCAGTCTCGTGGCGTGAAGGATCCAGCCTTGACTCAGCTCTCAGTACCGGTCCGAGAAATCATCCTGGCTTCTCGAAAGCCTTCCACCCAGTGCTCTTATGCCCTTAAGTGGGCTAAATTTTTGACTTTGCTGTCCTCAACGGGGCTCACCTCTTTGCAAGTCAATGTCTCAGTTATTTTGGACTTCCTCCACCACCTCGCAGCATTTGGACTTTCCATTTCATCCCTAAAATGCTACCTTGCGGCCATCTGTGCCCGCTACCAATTCTCCACCTGCCCATCCTTCACTGACCCACTCGTGAAGAAATTCTTCAAGGGTCTTGCCAACCTGAGACTGCCGGCAGTGATCCCTATCCCTGCTTGGGACCTCCAGCTCATCTTGGCAGCACTCACTACCTCACCCTTTGAACCTCTGGCTTCCTGTGACCTCAGGCTCCACACCTGGAAGACAGCCTTCTTGGTAACCATCACCTCAGCATGACAGGAGAGTGAAATTTGTGCCCTCCATACGGACACACCATACCTGAATTTTTTTTAACGACAAGTCTCGTCGTTTCCCCAGACTTTTCGGTCTGCTACTCCAACCCCAAAATGTGGCTTCCAGTGACTCCTCAATGTTTCTCCAAATGGGTGACTTCTGCAATCCTTCTCTTTTATGAGATTTTTGAGAAGACTCCGCCTGCTCAAATTTGAGCACACTCCACCAGGGTGGTAGCCTCATCTTTAGCCTTCCTCTCCACAATTCCCTTGGAGGCCATTTGCAAGGCTGCAGTATGTTCACAACCTCTGACCTTTATCAAGCACTACAGACTTGATACCAGACACCGACGTGAAGCAGCCTTTGGCAGAGCTGTTCTCCCTTCTGCAATGCACTAAGGTTAGTTGGAACCTTTCAAATAACTGACACTCACACTGTTTTTCTGGTTTAATAATTTATTTATTGCCAGGACACTCCCTCCTCCACAGAGGATCAAACTTGCCAGTCTAATCCATTTGTGTGCTTCGCAGAGACCACGAAGAAGAAGGACAGGTTGCTTACCTGTAGCTGTAGTTCTTCGAGTGGTCATCTGCGAATCCACACAAATCCCTCCCATCCTCCCCTCTGTTTGTGTCCTTCTCTCTTCCTTGTCTGCTCTTACGGTGGACCTTTTGGAACTGAGAAAGGGCAGGAAGACATCCTGCCTATATAGAGGGTGGGCAGAGCTACTGCCAAAAAGTCTTCCCTAGCAATTCCAGTAGGATCCAGAAATGCTGTGCAGGCACAGAATAACCCATATGTGTGGATTCGCAGATGACCATTCGAAGAACTACAGTTACAGGTAAGCAACCTGTCCCTCTCCCTTTATCATCTGTATGTGTGGGTGCACACATGTGCATGCGTGCAACCTATAATAATAATGTTAGGACCCATACTTGTGGGATCGTGACCATTGCGAATTGGACAAAGTTATTATTTTGTGCCAGCTGTATGAAATGCTGCTTGGAGCATGAGAGCACAGAAGATCAGAGAAACCAATCAAATAGAATAGTAGTATACTGTAGTAGAATTATAGTATAGTACACTTGGTCAAATAGAACAGCATAGTGGTTTCTTATTTAAGAACCTAGTGAAGTAAATGCTTAGTAATAACCACACATTCTCTTCCAGATTGAACTAAGTAAATTAGAAAGTGTATGTTTGCCATGATTAGCTACTATTTTAGCGTAATCATTATTTTTTAATACCACACTCTTTAAGTGACAAAAGTATTTGTTGAAACTCCATGTACTTCAATCCTACTGCATTAGTAGTTGTGTATCTTATTCCGCAAAGTTGTTCTCTTTAATTCATATATTCTTCTTCTTTTTGGCATATTAGGAGGGCTGCTGCTACTACTACTATTGCTGCTGCCATCATCATCAGCAGCAGCATCCCCTAAAATTACTTACTGGAAACAGATCTCAAAATTTCTCTATTTAAAAATACTTACAATAACTCAGTTGTTGAAGTATAATCCTGCCAAAATTATGTACTTTAACCCTCCACAGAGGATCAAGCATAGTGACCTCCCCTCTTCTCTCTCTTCTTTCCCTTTCTGTCTCAGGTGCAGGTGCATATATGTATGATTCCCCCTCCTTTCCCCTGTAGTTCCTCTCATTTTCTCAAAAGCCATTTTTAGAGGTCGGGGACTCCCTCTGGAGAGTGTATGATGTGTCTCAGTGGGATACAGCTGAAAGAGAAAATTAGCCATCCGTGTGTGTGTGTGAGAATGAGAGAGACACCATTTTATGTGTCTTTATAAGCTATTCAGATCCTTACCCATAGATCTACATTTTATCAGGTCATACGTGGAATATTTAGTTGTCTCTGTATCTTCACTACTTAAGCATTATGTTTAAGATTATTGTTGAAAATTGCCTTCTGTTTTTTCTCTCTTATATTACCAAACGCCTATTCCAGTTGAGTCATTGTTTTAGATACCACAATGCAGTGCTGTTAAGATATCACACATGTATTGATGGATCTAAGTAAATATTAGTGTAAAACGTGTTTAACTGTATTTTATCATATTTTCTTATTTAAGACAGAGAATGTCTTTTATAAACAGGATGTCTGTTTCGTTTTAATTATTAAGACTATTTTGTGTTTTTTCATATAAGCAGATCTAAGGCAATAAATACTAATCTGGTAAACTAGTTGGTTAAATGTTTCCAAAGTATGGATATTTAACAGCTATAACTAGTCTTTGTAGAAGTCATTGACAAACAGTGTTAGTATTTAGTAAATAGAGATATCTTGATTAAATATAAGGGCATACCAATAAATGAACATTGTGTTCTTGCTGCAATCTGATGCTTACAAAATTGACAGCTGGTATCTGGTTGAATGTATTAGTTTTTTTAAAAAATATTTTCCTGTTAGTTAGTACTAAAAAAGCCAAGACTGTTTAATTATTTTCCATGGCAATTTTAAATTCTTATAAAGATTAGATTAAGATTTGCTTTTTTTACCTAGTTTTGAAATACTATGACACTTCTTTGTTTCTGAATTGAAATAATGTTCTATCTTTTGGAGTACAGTTAGATTTTTGTGGTCTAACTGCTTCTCTTAACATCCTCTTTCCCAATCCAAGACTTACACAAGCACTACCAACAACTCTGTGACTGGCTCACTGAAGAGACTTGAAGATACCACAGCTCGTTTTACAAATGCAAATTTTCAGGAAGTCTCTGCACATGCTTCAAGTAGCAAAGATGTTTCAGAGGCCAGAGGTTCAGAGAGCAAAGGCAAGAAGTTGATGGGTCATAATTCAGGTCAGAGGGGAAGAAAGCCTGGTGCTGGAAGGACTTCTGGAGCTACAGTGTCAGCAGCTTGTAATTTTCCACAAGGTATTATTCAAGAATATTATATTACTTACATGCTTGCTAGCAGTTACATTGGTTAAAAGCTTTACATTATTATTATTATTATTATTAACCTTTATTTATAAAGCGCTGTAAGTTTACACAGCGCTGTACATCAATTTTTTAGTCATTACAAACAATATACTTACCTGTCATGCCTCCAGAGCATCTTTGATACTCTTGAGACATATATTTAGTTGAGATTATATTAGACTTTCTATGTCTTAGTTTAGGAGGGGAAATAGAGTTCTACAGCTTTAAGAAAGACAAGGATTGTGGGAAATCCCCGGTTCTTATACTGTCTCCCTCTAGCTAGTTTCAGTTGTGTAGTAAGATTTCAGCCAAGTCAGATCTGGAGAGAGTATTTTCCTTTGACAAAGATAAAACCCACCAAGAAGAAAGAGCAAGGTACTTAAGAAGGACTATTGAGAAAAAGGAGATCAGTTTCATGTTTTGTGTTTATAACCAGTAAAGCTTTTGAAAACTTAAGAAATTTGTGGACAAGTCTTTTGTTCAGGCTGTGTCCCTAGGAGCCAGAGGCCTTACTACACCCAAAGTCCATAGCATTGCTCTTGGGACAAAACATTACCATATTCTGTATTTGAATATTACAAGCTGCATTATATGCTAATTTGAGATAGAATGTTTTGATGTTGTCAGTAAAGAAAGGAAACTGATATTTTTCATAAACTTAAAAATGGTGAATGCATATATTCAGAATAATGTCTAGTGGTAGAGATGTAAAATCTCCAGAAATTTGGCAGCAACTGTTTTCCTTCATTTTTTCCCAGAAAAATGGCAATTTTTAGAAAAAAATGCAACAAATACAGTATTAGCATTGTTTAGCTAATACATAAAATGTATTATGTATAATTTGGAATAACATAAAATTATTAAATGTACAGTTAATTCTTAAACTAATTACAAATTGAATTTACTTTTTAAATTTTCATTTTTTATTGCTACAAATTCTGGAACTGTAAGAAATGAATTGTTGCATTTGTTTAGTGTATGAAAAGTCGGCAATAATAAACATTTTATTTTGTTTTTAATTTGGGCCAAACAGTTCATATCCCTTCACATAATAGATGTAATATATGTAATAAATGTAATAATTAGTGGTTGTTACATATTGATACATATTGATATTGGTTACCGTTTCCAGTTCTTATTGCAACCCTATGTGTTGTATGCTGAATGGCCTGTTCAGGAGTCATGACATCTAAGCAGCCATACTGAGGATGTACTACATTAAATCTTTGCTTTCTTATGTATTGATGTCTCCTCTATTTCTGGGTTTTCTCATGACATAATATGTTGCAGTATCTAAATAAACCAGTTATGATTAGTACTAACAAATACACTACTACTTCCAGATACCCCCCCCCCCCCCTTTTTTTTTCCCCTTTGCGAAAAAGAGACAGAGGACTATATTTTAGTGTTGGCTGGAAAGGAATTTCCTCCCATCCACCAGTAGCTCACTTGGGGGCTCAAGAGACCCCCAATCTGGCCTTTCCACGGCACAAAAAAAGGCCGCAAAATTGGCTTCTTTTTGCAACACGGAAAGGACACCCTAGCTATGGCAATGGTGGCAGCTTTTTGTCGCTTCTTCAGCTCAGCGTGCCTACAGGTTGTGCTGAAGATGTGACGTGATGCTACCTGCCATGCCCCCACTCTGCCCTGATGCTGGCTTTTAGTGCCAGTCTGTTGAGACTGTTGCTTTCCATACTGATTCTACAGTATCTCTGTTCTCTAATACTGTATCTTTTCTTCTCCAGCATCTGCTGCCAGAGGTAGCTGCTTCATGCTATCTGCTGGTAAGACCAGCCCTGCTTTATTTAGAGTTATTCATGCTTAGGTCAGACCCATTGACAGAAATAAATTGAAATTAATCATGATGTACTTATCCAATGGAAAGCTCTACAACATTTGTCTAAAATAAGCATTTAGTATAGGTCTGGAATATACAGAAGGATTAGAAGTTAAATAAGAAAAATGATGAAAATATAATAACAGTTGTTCTTGGTCCTTTCCCTCTATATGGTGACCTTATTTTCTTATACTTCAAGATGCAAATCTATCTTTGGGAAATGAACTAGGAATACTTTCTTTCTAGTACTGTGGTTAACAGGTACTTTTATTGACAAACTTCTTTGGAAGGCTGTTCCTCATAGCTTTAGATCTGTTGTCAGGCATAGGTCCATCCAGTTCCATGGTTTCATTCTTCACAAAGCTACTGAAAACAATGAGATAGCATTAAGAGATCAGGGAACAGAAGAGTTTTCTACCTATTGCACTCTAGCATTTATCTTCTTTATTATCACTTTCTTGGGAAGAAAGAAAACAGTAATGCCTTATGCAACGTGGAAGAGGCCTAAATACTCTAAAGGCACGAGATCTTCATCTGATCCCTGATGCTAAGTAGGGTCAGCTCTGGTTAGTACCTGGATGGGAGACTGCCAATGAACGCTAAATGCTGTTGGCTATATTTCAGAAGGAGGAATTGACTAAACAATTTGTGTATTTTTTGCCTAAGAAAACCCTATGGAGTCATAGGTTTGCCATGAGTTGACAGATGACGAGTTCTTGTCTCTAAAATATAGCCTACATCACCTGGTATTAATTGGCAGTCTCCTGTTCAAGTGCTATCCAGGGCTACTTAGCTACCAAGATCAGATAGTATCTGATGTTTTAGGGTATCTAGGCACCCCCTTTTCTGGTGAAAAGATCAGGAACCAACCTAATACAGAATGAAAGAAAGATTTTCAGAATGCCAATGAAATATTGCTTTTAGAGTATTAATCTTGCACCTTTGCTAACATGTTTTAAATTGTATTTTAACCAACAACCCCCCCCCTTTCCTCCAGGCAGTTTTTTGGGAACTCCCAGCAGTACAAAGTCTTCTTCTGGAAGTTCAGTTCAGTCTCCCCAGGACTTTTTGAGTTTTACAGACTCAGATCTTCATAATGACAGCTATACTCATTCCCAGCAGACATTGTCAACCAAAGATGTACATAAAGGAGAGACTGGAGTTCAAGAAGAGGGTGTGACTTGTTTTACTTCCTTAATTGGTCTCCCTTCAACCTCCACTGTTGCTTCCCAGCCTAATATTTTTGACAGCTCACCTGGAGAGTTGGGTAATTCAAGCCTTACATCAACAGGATACAAACGTGTTCAATCCTCTGGGACAGAAGAAGAGACTGTAAAGGAAAAGAAGCGGAAAGGAAATAAGCAATGTAAACATGGGCCTGGTAGGCCCAAAGGAAATAAAAGTCAAGAGAATATTTCCCACCTATCTGTTTGTTCTGCTTCCCCAACATCATCTGTGGCATCTGCTGCAGGAAGTGTAACAAGCTCTAATTTGCAGAAATCTCCAACACTACTTAGGAATGGAAGTCTGCAGAGTCTCAGTGTTGGTTCCTCTCCTGTTGGTTCAGGTAGGCATTTGTGCTTTGGACAATAAGACAACTTTCAATATAGCTTCACCTTATATTATCACTTTGAAATTGGTTCTCACCAACTGCTCATGTATCCCAATTTGTTGCTTGCCAATTTTCATGAAATGCAAAGACTAGATTTTTGCAAATAGTTTAAAAATCAGTAGGAAATACTGTATAGTTAGCTGTTTTAGTACCATTGCTATCATTCACCCCCTGCTTTCTCTCAATTTGCTTTGGGGGCTTTTGTACTGTAATACAGGAATATGAGGCAATGGCTGTTTTCCATGAGTCATATTTTTGTCAAAATCAAAATTCCAAATTATTTGAATAATTGTGCAAGTTCAAAATTAGTAGTATAAATGATACTGATTACACACATGCAGATAACAGAATCTGATATATTAAACAGTTACACTGTTGGTTGTAAATAATTTTATATATTAAACATAACAGGCTAACCAGTTATGATTTTTTTTTAATTATTTGATGTTGAGTCTTGGCAAACCCTGCTTCTTTTCAGCATTAGCAACAAGGGAAATAGCTTGATTTTGCTGATTTTGATACATTGTCTTACGTGGAAGAAGGCGAGGGAGGGGAGGCTTTTGTAATCCTTTTGCAGGTCATGCTTTCCATCTGTTTGAAGCTTTTGCACCAAATATAAAATTGGAGCTGGGTGATCTGTTACAGTGAGCGAAGATTTGGCACTTTGGGAATAAGCCTTGTAATTCAAGCCTCCTCAGTAGTATTATTTATGTAGTTCACTCCTCTTAATACAAACTATGGAGTCTGCTTCCCAACCAGCTAGACATCTAAACAGTTTCAAGCCATGATGTACAATTCTGGTTGAAAAGGCAAGCACAAAACATCTATGGTTTGCATGTTGCCATAAACTGTTTTGTCACAAACTACAACTATGGTAGTATTGGACCACTCACTATCTCTCAGCCTAATCTCTTGGTTACGAATTTGATGTGATAATCAGATAAAGTAGTGCTTGACACTGCAGTGAGCTTAGAAGAAGAAAGTTGAGGTAAATACAGCAACTAAACAAAGGTGATAGTAACTGGAACTGGAATGTCTGAATGGAGGTAGGGGGTGAACAAGGACAGGGTTTTTACCTGTAAACCAGGCTATTGCTTTACATTTGTGTTTAACTTGAGTTTTTAAAATACCAGTCTACAGTTTCTAGCCACTCAGTCTTGAGGGCTTTCAGATATTAATGTTAAAGATGGAATTGCCATGAATCTGATTAGTATAGTGGATTTTTTTTTTAAAAAAGAAAAATAAACATACAGGGCTTGTCTACATGGCTATAAATGCTCTAGACTGGCCCTGGATGGCAGCTGACCCCAGTGTGATACTGCAGTACCATCCACATGGGTCAACCAGGCCTATACCACAATGGCTCCTCTGTCACGTCCTCTGTCCACAGAGATGCTGATGCTTCTTTCTCACCAGTAGGAGTACTGTGGAAAAGCTGTGGTGCACTAATACTTCTGCTGAGGGTAGAATGGGTGTCTGTGTGATCAATGAGAGAAGAGGATAGAGGGACCCCCCAAATGCATGGCTGGATGTCTCCTGGCTGTGATATCTCCAGGAGAGTTCCAGCCATGCAGTCATAGGGCTCCTTTACTCTCTCCTCTTGTTGATTACATGGACACATTGTCTATCTTCAGCAGAAGCAGGGGCACACCTCAGCCTTTCCATGGAGCTCCTGTTTGTGAGTAAGGTGGCAGCATCTTAGTAAACAGGTCATCCCCTGCACTGCTCAGCATGGGGAAGGAATATTGTGCGGTTTTTGACGGGTGGACAATTTCCTCAGCCCAAATTGTGCCTGATCCATCTGTCCACACCCCAAAGACCCCAGTAGGTTCAAGTCCAAGACTCACTGGCTCCACCTGGAATATTGTGTCCTGTTTTGGGCACCACAGTTTAAAAAAGATGTGGAGAAACTGGAGTGTATACAAAGGAGGGCAACTAAAATGGTGAAGGGTCTGTAAACCATGTCCTATGAGGAGCTGGGGATGTTTAGCCTGGAGAAGAGAAGGTTAAGAGGTGATATGATAGCCCTGTTTAAATATTTGAAAGGATGTCATATTGAGGAGGGAGCAAGCTTATTTTCTGCTGCTCCATAGACTAGGACTCAGACTCGGAACAATGGATGCAAGCGAAAGGAAAAGAGATTCCACCTCAACATTAGGAGGAACTTCCTGACAGTAAGGGCTGTTCGACAGTGGAACACACTCTTTTGGAGTGTGGTGGAATCTCCCTCCGTGGAGGTCTTTAAACAGAGTCTGGATGGCCATCTGTCGGGTATGCTTTGATGGAGATTTTTTTGGAACATTTTCAAAGTTGGAACAAACTCTGGATGTTTGAATCCATATATAAAAAATCAGTGTATAAGAAGGGCCGACTGTATCATGCTTCTTAGAACATTGATGAACAGTAGCTTACTATGAGTGGTAAACAGCTAGGGGACACATTATTTCCAATGCCTAAAGGTACATACTTTTTTTAAAAATGCATGTAAGCAATCTCATTGATATTGCATAAATATAATCCTAGAATCATAGATGTATAGCTTTGGAAAGAATCACAGTTGTCATCTAGTCAAATCACAGTGCAGAAATCTACAGGTAAAATATCCCTTAAAAATGGTAGTCCAGCTTTTGTTTAAACATTTTCAATGAACAAAAATCCATTGCCTTCTGAGATAGTCTGTTCCACCATCAAACATCTCAAACCATCTTTTTCCTATGTTTACTTGAATCTCCTTTCTTCTACTTTGAGCCATTCACCCTGGAGCAGTGATTCCTAAATTCTGGTCATCCAGAACTTCAGTTCTCCAAAGCTGCAGCCATCTTGGCCAGTCATCTGGTATTTTGGAAGCCAAAGTCTCAAACACTTGGAAAGCCAGAATTTGAGAATCATTGCCCTGGAGCAAGAGAAAACAAGGTGGTTCCATCATGTGTTACAGTCCTGCTAATATGTGAAGATGGATACCATCTTAACTCTTAAATGTCTCTTCTTCTTTGTGATCATTGTGACTCACACAAATGGGTTTATCCTGTGCCTGTGCAGTGCCTCTTGTGGTGAGAGCCCTACCCATCTCTGCCAACCTGACTCCCACTGAAAACCACCAGTTCCTTTTTACCTTCCGCTGCAGCTGCCTCATCAGCAACATTGTTTGCATGCTTGGATTGGAAGATGTCATCTGAGGATCGATAGTTGGCATGGGACTTCTGTTTTAAGAAGTGCATTGAATGCAGTGCTAAGAGTTGGGGCTGATATGGACATTTGAGATGCTTTCAGTGTTTGGGCAAGTCCCATATTGTTGCCTCATGTGCTTATTATGTGGCATTTGCACTGAGGCCAGATGCAACAAAGAGCGGTATCTTGAAGCTCTTTGATATTAGCAGGCCTTGAAACCACAAGAGCCTATGCATCATTAGCAACCTTTCACTTTGAGAGACACAGTGGCTCCTCAGCATTCGTTAGTTTCAAAGAAGTCGAAATCAAGTATGGAGAAGGCAGCTTTGGTCCCAAAGGTTGCCAGTATCTCTAAAAAAAGGCCGCAAGTATGTTGGTGGAGACCATCTGTACACCAGCTGAGAAGGCCAGAGACAGTACTGGGAACAAGTTGTCTCATTGTTCATTGACTCCAGATAGATCTCTTAAGAGATTTGAACTGGAGACTGGCTTGAAGAACACACCTTGGTTGTCTTCTTCTCATTTAGCTGAAGCTACAGCTATAGCTGAGCCATGCACTTTTCTTCAGGGATTTGCCTCGGAGATATATTTTTCTTCTTCTTGGTATCTGCGAATTCACACAGATGGGTTGTTATTCTGTGCCTGCACAGTTAGCTTTGGAACCTCCTTGGAGAGACTAGAGGCGTTTTGGCGGTAGCTCTGCCCACTCTCCAGCTGCCTAAACCCTCAGTTCCTTTTGTCCACCGCATGAGCAGCATCTAGGAACTCTTCAGAGATTCGTTCTCCTGTCAGACTTCAAACAACTTGATTTGACAGGATCAATCTGCGTTTTGGTGGTATTTTTTAACATCGTTGTTCATATTTTAAAACATGCTATGATTTTCTGGATAATCATATACTTAAATGTGAATTTAAATTCTGAGGTAAAGTTATTTAACAACAACTTGCCCTGCGATTTCTTAGAGAATCGCTTACTTAATTGTGAATTTTAAATTCCGAAATAAAGCTATTTTACGACAGCCTGTACTGCGATTTCTTAAAGAATCATGTACTTAAATACAAATTTAAATTCTGAGGTGAAGTTGTTTAACCTCAGCCTCGCCTTCACATTGGCAAGGCCCTTTCCCTTCTGAGGGAATTGGTGTGCTTGGCAGAACTTTCCCCACCTTTTCTCTTGAGGAAAAGTTTTCAAATAATGCCTCTCTTACTGGCGCACTTGGCAAAGCCCCATTATTCCTGAGCAAAATTTTTAAAATGGTGCCACTTCACTGGTGCAATTTTCACCTCTTATCTCTGAGAGAAACTTAGAGAATGGCCACCGGCCTTCCTTCCTCACCATGGCTAGAGACGCTCTTTTGCTGTGGACAAACTGTCTCAGGGCCATTCACCTGGCTTTTGTCTCTTCATTCTCCTGAAGAGAAGTTGTTACTGGCTGCCTTGATTTCAGTCCTTGCTGATTCCCGGCTCCCCAGGATCAAACCAATTGGATGTCATCATCATTAATCCCTGACTCTCTGGAGTGAAACTGACTGGCTTGTAGCCCAACGTCGATCCTCATTGGTCCCTGAGTCTCCGGAGTCAAACCATTTGGCTGGCAGCCCAATGTGGATCCTCATCGGTCCATGGCTTTCCGGAGTCATACCGATTGGCTTTGAGCCCAACTTTAAGCCTCTTCAGTCCCTGACTCTCTGGGGTCAAACTGTTTGGCTGGCTGCACGACTTGGATCTTCATCGGTCCCTGACTCTTCAGGGTCGAACCTGTTGCCTGGCAGCCCGACTTTGATCCTCATCAGTCCCATACCAGCAGGATCGCAGCCTGACTTCGATCCTCATTGGTGCCTGACTCTCTGGAGTCATACTGATTGACTTGTAGCCCGACGTCGATCCTCGTCGGTCCCTAACTCTCTGAGTTAAACTGATTGGCTGGGTGCCAGGCTTCAATCTTCATTGGTCCCTGACTTTCAGGACTAATACCGATTGGCTTGCAGCTTGATTTCTACCCTCGTCAGCCTCTGACTCTTTGGGGTCAAACCGATATAGGGTGTTAGCCAGATTGCCATCATTGTATGGCTGTATTTCGTCTTGACTCTCCTTTGAGAAGACGAATATTAAGAGCCCAATGTCGGTACCGTTTCAAGCTGCACAAAAGGATTCGAGTGCAGCTGGCTTTTCAGTTTCTGAGGGCCATTATTGATACTGTCGCATGCTCCTTGCTGCCACTGGGTTCGTTTCGTGGCCATGATTAGCTGTTCCCAACAGCCAGTGTGGATGATGCTGGTTTGGGTTCAAAGCCATAGTTGTTGTTCCCTCTGTACCGAGGTTAACTATCAGCAAGCGCTCTATCAATTTTGGGCCATGAGGTGCACTGTCCCTCAAACCACCACCAGTGGTCACTTCTTTGCCTCTGAGCCAAAAATGGTCACCCTGACATACTCTAGTCCCATTTCATTCAAAATTGAGACTTATTTCAGGTTGCCCCCTTGGTATCGAGGGGTGCCAGCATCATTGGACAGTTATACAGTGTAAATATTCCTTCTGTACTGAGACATGGCATCACGGCTATTCCTATATACAGTGCTCCCTCGGGTTACGAAATTAATTCGTTCCGCCGCCGCTTTCGTAACCCAAAAAGCCTTCACAAGCCGAAAACCCATAGGCGCTAATGGGGAAAAGCCGCGATTTCGTGTGAAATAGCGCCGAAAAGCACCAAAAATTTTTTCGTAACCCGAAAAAACCTTCGTAACCCGGAACAATTATTTCCTATGGGATTTTTTCGTATCCCGGAAATTTCGTAACGTGGGTATTTCGTATCCCGGGGTACCACTGTATCCGATTCGGGGGACGTGGTGCTCCTTCCATACTGAGGGAGGACATCACCATTTGCACACTACAATTTATGACGACGTCCTTCATCTCAGACTGGACGGCTAAATGTCACTTAATGCAGACCTTCAAGTCTGACTTCTGAGTTGGCCCCTGTAAAATTTGGGAGCACAATCTATTCACTCTGGGTACAGATAATCCTTCACCATATGGATAGCTTCAGGACTGTACAATCAAATCTCATAAATTGGTTCGTTCCCTCCATACCTAGGGACGCTACCATTATGGAACCAGTACTAGCTCATTTGTGATCGTCTTGTTCCCCCCATGGGGGGCTTTGATACCAAAGCACAGAGGCCATCATTCATAGGGAAAGGTTTTGCCACTTCCCGATGTGAGTGTCACCTAAGGCAGTTGATGCCTCTTATCAAGGGCCACTATATATGGTGAGAAATACATGTTTATTTCCCATACCCCTTCCAAAACATCCCTCAGTTTTGAGCCTCCATTTAAAGATCTGTCCACCTCATGGATACTTGGAGATCTCGAGATTTGCATACCTGTCCCATCTCTCCTGGCCGACTGATATCATACCATCCTATTTCTCCTGAACCTCTGGTCCAAGGCGTCAATTGAGTAAGGTGGCGATATTTCAGACATCCACCTGCAACCCTAACAAGGCTAACCATGCATTCTGCAAATTTCCTGGGGCTTCTCTCCCCTAAGGGAATTGTGCGCTCCGCCTAATTGCTATGTCCTGTCACAGTGTCCTTCATATTTCATTATGCGCCCTGGACCTATACGATAAGGGGTTTTGAGCCACTGTTATATGGTCTCCAAGCCCTTCTGCTTATATTGGCATGTTGCAGTAGATTAATGCTATAGCTTGAGTCGTTCCTCTTAAGCATTAGGGATAACTTTATGATGATTTCTGTCATATTGCCTGGTGTTTTGCACCAGCTGTCTAGAATTGGACTTTGTGGCTCTTAAAGTCTATTCCAGCTCCACTGCTCTGAACATTTTTGTTCCCAGGGCCCATTCATGGTTGACTGACACCAGGTCACTCCTGCTATACTGTTTGACTATCAGCTCTGGCTATTCTTTTCACGTCTCGATATCCTTGATACAGCTTCTACAGGACATCATGTCATGGGATACCATCCCCACAGGGACTTCTTTCATCCTGACAGTGTGGTATCCCTTCACTTTTACAATGCTGTCACTAGTCTTATTGGCATCATACTAGTCACTGTTGTTTTTCTTTCTCGTTTTCACCAAGATCTGCATGCTTCATGCTGATAGCCTGGAACATTACGTTCAGATATAGCGTGTCTTGTGTGTCACAACAATTGGATCTTGTGATCTTCTCTCTTTCTTGTCAGAAATTTGTTGTGACTTAATTGTGTCCACCGTTGTTCCAGGAATCATTGCTGGAGCTCTTCTCCAGTTCGATGTCATTAGGCTCTCTCTCTATGAATGCACTTCCCAACCATCTCATTGTTGACCACAGGTTGTCTTTTTCATATTCTGTAAAGAGAACATTTAGCCCTAGACTACTTAGCATTCTAGGCTGTGTCTGTCACTGCCATAATCTCCAAATCATGTCTTTGAGAGGCTTTATCAGGCCACTGCCCATTTCCTACTTTCAAGATTCTTTGAATGACATGCCTCAAGTTTGAGGGCTTTCCTGGATATCAACGTCCCAGCCTGTGCAGCCTTACATTGTTGTCAGCCCTTTGCCCTTCACGTTGGATTCAATCCACCTTTCGGATTAGACAGTGTCTGTATACCAGACCTTCGTGCTTGGTATCTTTCAACAGCCGCTCACAGTAGTGAGATTCCTTATATTCTGCGCCACTCACCTATTCGGTGGCTTTGGCATAATCTCCATTACCAACAAACCTGTGCTATCTAGGTCAGGGGTTTTCCCTGCCCTTAGTTTATTATTATTATTATTATTAACCTTTATTTATAAAGCGCTGTAAGTTTACACAGCGCTGTACATCAATTACACCTGCCATTTATTATGGACCATCAAAGTTTACCTACTGCAACATATGGTTAGCTGGCAAGCTTGTTTTTCTACCAATGGGCATGTTTCACCTGCACTGGTGATGGTTCCACTACATCTCAGTATTTTTACATGACTCTGTAGTGTCGTCATGCCTGCGTTTCAAATGCTGTCTCTTGTACATCATGTTAAAAAAGTCTCGTTCTTATAGTGGCAAGAACAGTGCCCGGAACCACTGTCACCAGTGGAAGAACTGATCTCAGAATACTACGTCCGGTATGAAAGGAAAATGTACTCCTTCTATTTCCATTGTTGCCATTACAAGCCAGGCCATCCATTTTCTTCAATGTCTGGGACCTCTGGGTTTGAATTTGATTCTGATTCTGTGGTCATGCTGACTAGAAAGTCTCCTCCAATTGAGTTAGGTGCCATGGAAACTAGAAAGATGGACAGTACTTCAAAAGGTCATATAATCTGTTGAGATCTTCTTTCTGGAGAGGAAAATGTCCTCGCACATGCACTCACTCAAAACATGCATTCAAGCCACAAATGGAAGTCTATCTTGAGACACTGAAGCAAATTTTTCAGTGATGATTGTGAACATATTTGTGCATCCAAGTTTTGCTGCTTACATTTGTTATGGAAATTCATTTTTTAAAACTTTTGACCTACTTCTCTGATTTGTTGTGATAATCATAAATCCTGATTTTAATACCTTCTGAGATATTAGCTACCTATCCCAATTTGGTGTTCTCTGTACATTTGCTAGCATCCCTTCTAATCCTTGATGTCATTTTATAAAGATGCTAAAGAGCACCAAGCCAGCACAGAACCCTACAACATCACACTTGTCATTTCTCTCTGAATGTTCTTTAGGGTTAGCCTTATCAACAAGCTACAATTCTGCTTAATAGTAACATCATCCAGTCCAACATTTTACCAGTTTGTCTGCAAAGAGTATCATTGGTATCCTTATCAAAGGCTGTGTTGAAATAAAGATATACTACATCCAGAGTGTGCCCTGATCTAGCAAGCTGGTAACTCAGCTAAAAAACCCAAAGAGATAAAATTAGCCTGACATGAATGGTTCTTGAAAAATACTTCAAAATTTTGCTGTCTACTTTGGAATTCTCCCCATATTTGGCCTTTATTTGGTTACATGGCCTCAAGGGGCTTTTAACTAAATCTAGGATCACTGTAACTCAAAACTGTTCTGGCAGATACCAATATTAAATACTCCTGCTGCTGGCAGAGGCAGTGGGGAAGGTATAATGGCCAATGTAAGATGAGTAGATATTTTTCTCTTGTCAGAAAGTAAACAGCTTGATTCACTTTCTGTTGTTATTGTTGCTGTTTTGTGCCTTCAAATAACTTTTGACTTATGGTGACCCTATTGACTACTTAATTAAATAACCTGTGTAATATTTTTCTATGTCTTATACAGTATAATTGATTTATATCAGTTCCTTTTAAATCTTTTTTTGAGGGGGGGATGGGCTGTATTATTTTTTTTAAAGGCTGGCTGCCTCTTGTGCAGTAACCTGAATGGAAGTGAGAAACCCATGCTGGTGCTTGGTAATCCCAGTGTACTTTTTAAAATAATCACAATTCTGATGTTGACATATCTGTTCTAGAATCTTTCATGCTATCAATTTCAAGATGACCTGTCAGAGATGACCCAGACTACCACCACCCTTTTTAGAAATCGGTGTATATCTTCAACAAATACAATATAGTTTACCATTGTTTCCCTTTTGTCTATTTCCCCCCATGTTAAGTTTTATATTTTTAATTATGTTGTTAACTACATTCGAGTCAACCTCACCTCCAAGCCCCCTGGTTCTCAACCTCTGCTTGGGTATGGCATGTTCAAGCCTGTGACCTCCTTGATTGAGTCTACTTATCTGGCGTAGGGTTTTCCTTTCTTTCCTCCTCTTTCTACCTTTCCTAGCATTATTGGTTTTTGTAATGAGTCATGTATTTTCCTGTGGTATCACTAGGGTTGGCATCACCTGGTGCAGTAATTCATGGTATTACCCTCCACCATTGACTTCCTCCCACACCACGCCATACAGAATCTTTAGTAATGTTTTTGTACTAATGTTATCCATAAAGGAACAGCCTGTTACACAAAATAAATGCAGTTGGGCAGGAGATGCAGAAAAAAGGATTCTGAGTGGTATATTAATAACCTTAATATTAAAAATTACATTTATTTAAATAGGTCAGAAGCAGGAAATTGACAAGGGAAGTGGCTGGATGACAAGGGAATTAAAGGGAGTAGTAAATGAGAACAAGAGACTACGTAGGAGGTAAATTAACCTCATTGTCTCCACTACATAAAATATAGGGCAGATAACTGTTGCTGGACTGACATTGTCAGGAAGCAAATTTGGGGAATTAAATCAATAGTGTGACAAGAGATGCTCAGGACCAGGTTCAGGTCGTGTCCATCTTGAGATTTCTTAAGGAACTTAAAGTTGAAAACGAGGCTGTCAAAACAAAATAATGTAAGATATCCCTAAGAGCTACTTCTGTATCAAAGGATTGGAAGATGACCAATGTAATGCCAATTTTCTACAAGTTTCTATGGGCATCTTAGAAATTACAAACTATTAGCTTATGATGTATTTCTATTTTATGGAAAGCTTTATTAAAGATAAAATTATCAAACATGTTGAATGACAGGTCTTGCTGAAAAAGAACCAGCATGGCATCTACAAATTTAAGTCCTGTCTCAACTTTTAGAGTTCTTTGAGAGTGTCAGCAGGCATGTGAATAGGACTAATTCAGCAGTGATGTTTACTTGGAAGTTTTAAAGACTTTGACAGAGCCCTTCATCAGACAGTTCTGACCAAGTTTAGCAATAATACCATAATAGGGGAGGGCCTCTTAAAGACTGGTAGCTAGGTTAAGAACAGAAAGGAGAAAGTAGGGATGAATTTTTGCAAGAGAGGAATATAAGCAGTGGACTTCTCCAAGTCTATATTGTTACCAGTGGTTTATTTTCTTTTTAAATTTTATTAATTCAATCAATCCAACAATCCCTCATACCAACCAACCAACAAATAAACAATAAATGGTGAAAACAAAACAAAACAAATCTATCAATACAGACCAACATAATCCATTACACATTCATAAACCTTATTTCTATCTTATTTCTTTCACTCTAATCTGTCTTCTTACCACCTTCTTATCCCATCCTTAGCTTAATTCCCTCCCATTACCTCTGAAACTCACACTTCTACTCTCCTTTCCATCTTCATCTGTTCTTCTAACTTCTAACACATCCTATACATTCTATATTTTCATTACCTTCATACCTACCCCTTCTTATATTCCATTAACTAAACCCTACACAGACCTTCTGCACTTCCCTCTTCAAACTAACTAAACATTCAGTCCATCTCTATCAACATTCACTTCCCCATTCCATTTCATATTTTTAACTTCCTCAATAATAATTTTCTCTTTACTTTGTATCCCTTTTATAAAATGTCTTTAAACTTACTTCAGTATATCTTCTTGTTTCGAATCGAAGTGCTTTTTTATTTGATCATTAAGGTGGTATTAGCAGGCAATACAAATTTATTTACAGTAGTTAAAAGAAAGGATGAATAAAATCCTCCAGCAGATCTCTCCAAACAGAAAGACTGAGCAATAAGATGGTTCTATGTAAGCAGATGTGCACAGAGGGAATCTGTGTATACATAGGTCTGAGGTAGCATTTATTGACCAGGAAAGCATTCCCATTGTTGAATCTTTGATTCTGCCTTGAATTTAAATGGTGGGAGAAAAGGAAGTATTTCCTCACACAGTATAAGATATGGAATTTGTTACCACAAGATAGAATAAATACTACCAACTGAGATCATAAGACTGTGAACCTAATTATGATTTAATTATGCAGACTGTAGTTGTCACCCCTCTTGAAAGAAATAACATCTCAATAATTTACTCATTTCTTTCTACTGTGGACTTTTAACTTTAAATACCATACTGACAGTTTATAAGGATTTTACTGTCATAAATTATTCAAATCTATTTAAATTTATTCTGTTTAATTTCTAGTTTCCTATAAATACTTCTGTTTGTAGAACATTCTGTATAAATACCCTGAAATTGTTTGAGTATGTAAACATTTGAAGAGTTAAATTCCATTGACTTCTATACAGCCACATGGCCATTTATTCCTACACTACTTAATTCCTCCCTTTGCAGGAACAAAGAAGCCAGCAGCCATCCATCAGTTAATGAAAGCTTCCCAGTACATCCACACTGAGGCCTGAAACATGTGGGCCAAACAAGGCAGCTTCTGGCTGCGTTGAAGATGTGGCTGGGTCAGAAAGGAGTGGATTACATCTGATAACCGGATGGTGTTGGCTAGGGACCATAGCGACAGCTCGCTTAAGGAGTGGGCCATGCGGTTGCCGCGGTCCTAGCCCGATTGCGACCCTTGGTCGCTACTTCTGGGCCATCTGTTTTGGGCCTGAGTGTAACTAACATGTAATGGCTTCCAAATAAGCCAGGATATGAAGCTTTATGGTTTAAAGTTCACTCTGAAGCATTAACTGTAGCTATTCATAGAATGTGTTGGGAAGCTATTTTTAACTGACTTCGCTTGTTTATCTGCTTGCAGTGAAATGAAAGAAAAGGGATTGTATGAGTACACAGAGATAAAGCATATCCTTTTTAAATATGTTATAATTATTTCATCTAGTCCAAACCACTATATTAGTAATTCCTAGTACCTTCAATCTACTTCTTTAAAAAATCAAAATAATGTGTGGGTTGGTTGGTTGTTTTCCCCCAGAGAGCTAAGTTACATTTTAATGGAAAAAAGATTAGTAGAAAGTAACAGATAATCAGTTTCCCTTGCATTGTGTATAGAGGAATACTCTTAAGTGGGAAGAAGCTGCACAGGCATTAAATATTTTAAATACCGTATTTTCCGGCATATAAGATGATTGGGCGTATAAGACGACCCCCAACTTTTCCAGTTAAAATAGAGTTTGGGATGTACTCGCCGTATAAGACTACCCCTCTTCCAATGCCAACCAAATAAAAATTAAAAAAACATCAGATTTGATTTCAATATGGTAATTTTAATTCAAATGCTTATGACATTCCGGTTACTTAGCAGGAAAACTTGTTGTATACAAAGCTTGCTTGGATTGGTCAGCCCTCCCTGTCTCCAAGACTATCAGAGCGGTATTGCAAACAGCTCTTTTTTCCATACCCCGGGTGTGCCAGACACCTGCAGCTTGCTCTGCTCTTCAGTTACATATGCGGCGACTGCAGATTCTCCAGTCCAGCTCAGAAATTTCAGCACCTGCCCTATAAGATGACACCCGGGGTATAAGACGACCCCTGACTTTTGAGAAGATTTTCCTGGGTTAAAAAGTAGTCTTATATGCCAGAAAATACAGTACATTTCCCCCTTTATACTAGAGACCATGGTCCAAAACACACTGCAGAAATAACCCAGTTTGAGACCGCTTTAACTGCCCTGGCTCAGTGTTAGGAAATCTGGAAATTTTAGTTTCTTCTTCATGGTCTCTGCGAATCATACAAATGGGTTGTACTGTGCCTGTGCAGTGCTGCTCGGAAAACCTCTAGAATCACTGGGCAAAGTTAACTTTGCAACTTTTTTGGCGATAGCTCTGCCCATCCCTTATAAGCCCCTTGCGTTCCCACTCTTTCCCCAGTTCCTTCTTTCCGCTGCGTTAGCTGCTTAGGGAACTTTGTTCTGTGTAATTTGAACTTGTTTACAGGACTTTGACTCAGACTGTTCTTGACCATTCTTCTTCTGAAGCCCCCCTCCCCGGTGTATTGTTGACCATTCGGCACGTCTTTGACCTCTCTTTGGATTCGATTCGGCTTAATGATGTCTCTGGCACCATTCAAAAAATGTGATGTTTGCGGTGGTAAGACCCTGTACAGGATCCCCACTCTTCTTGTCTCCTCTGCCTTGGCAAAAATCACAACTCTAAAGCTTGTGCCTTGTGCAAGTTTTTGACCGCTTAGGCCAGAAAGAACAGCGACTCCCGATTGATTACGGCCATCTACCAAGGGGTCCTCAAGCCTCAGGATACCGACTGGCCGGGTTCAGCACCCGCGGCTTTGGAATCGACATCAGCCGCTGCCGGTTCTGTGGCCCAGGGCTCCAAGACCAAGACTAGTGCCACCGTGGCCCAGATCTCTACCACTGAGCCAAGTGCCACTGCCGAAAAGCCTTCGAAACAGCAGGCGACCGATGGAGCCAGTTTGAAGCCGAAGTCCTCAGAAAAGGCTAGAACCAAGGACTCAGGCTCCGACAAGAGTTCGGCCCAGGAGGTGAGCTGCCGAAAGGACACGAGCGCTAAATCCTCCTCCAAAAAGAGGCACGTCCCCTCAGATGTGGGAGGCGATATACCTCAATGCAGGCTTCTGTCTCGAAGGGACTTCCGACACGACCCACGGGATCACCAGGGCACACACCAATGCGCACAGCCACCACTCCACCAACGGGTCGGGCACCAGCCCTGACCTTTAAGCCACTTCTGCCTGTACCGACTCTGGCATGCCATGCCTCGACTCAGATAACCATCGATACCGATTCCGGATCCGACCCGAGGGTTCTCATGCGTCTCGCATCGATTTCAGTTCCTCAGACGATGTGGCTTCTCAATCTCCGCAAGAGCTATACCAGCCCAGCTCTTCATCCCCAACGGATGATGTCCGCACCTTCTCCGAACATGTTATTAAGATGGCCAACACTTTGGAGCTACAACTTTCTCATGTCGAGGATGAGGCTAAGGATGCAGTCGAGAGGAGGATCCACGGCAAAGTGCCGACACCTCCCTCCACTTTTGCCTTCCCTTGAGAACGTTGCAAAATGCTCATGGGACACTCCGACCTCGCTGACTGCATCTTCTAGGACAGGGGTAGGCAACCTTTTTAAGCCAGGGTCCGGGTTGCTGTCCCTCAGACAACTGGGGGGCTGAAGCCAAAAAATAAATAATTAAATAATTTTTTAAATAAATAAATAAACCGGGACAAATGTAGGATAAAATTTTCAAATGGAGGACATGTTTTTGTTTTTTTAAATGGAGGACGCGCAAAATAATTGCTGATTTTTAAAAAAATGTTAATATAAATGCATGTTTCGGAGGCTTCTATAGACAATTGCCCCCCTTGCCCGCTGCTTGCCCCCCCCTGCCTGCCTCCTCCTGATAGGCCAAAGGCCCCACGCCCTCACGCGAGAGGCCAAAGGCTCTGGCGGCAATCGGTGGCAGGACCGGACTGGGGCCGGTCTCAAGGCCTTGCCGGGCCACATTCGGCCCGCGGGCCGTAGGTTGCCTACCCCTGTTCTAGGAAGATTGAGTCCCTATACAGGATCTCACCCTCCTAGTGCTCCTGGCTCACGTCCCACCCGAAGCAGAATTTGCGACCATTGAGGGTTCCCAACAGGCATTCACCCCAAAGATGTCGACATTGCCAGCTGACCGCGAGGCCAAGAAGATCGACGGCCTGGCTCAGAAGGCCTATTCTGCTTCGGTGCTGGGCTTCAAGGTGGCGAATTATAATGTGTATATGGGGGCCTACATTCAGTGCCTCATGGAGAAAATTTCGCCGGTCATCCCTGATGTTCCTGATGACTGCCAACATGTCCTAACGGAAATTAGGGATGAAGCCCACTCCATTGGCGGCTGGATCAACACCTCGGACCGGCACTCCACGGACTGCTCAGCGAAATTCATGGCGGCTTCCATCGCGCTCAGGAGACATGCCTGGCTCCGTTCTTCGGACCTCAATCCTGGTGCCAAGTCAATGGTCGAGGACATGGCCTTCGACGATTCTGGCTTGTTCAACAAGGAGACCGATGAGTGGCTCAATTACAAGTACCAGATGAAGGCCGCGGCCAGGAAGTATGGTATGTCTACCCATTCCCAGCCTCCCTTCAAAAAGCGCTATCAGCAGTGGCAGTATCATGGGCAGAGGCCGTTCCAACAGGATCGACCGTACCAACAGCAAGAGCACCAGAGGCAGCGCTACCCTTCCCAGTCCTCCTCTTCTGGCCGTCGCTAGGCCCCTACTTGGTACCATAAAAGTCACCGTCAAGATATTGACCAGGGAAAGAAGAGGTCCTGAAGGGTTCCTGAGTACTATGTCCTCTTGCCCTCCTCCTTCCTTGATAGACTTCGGCCCTTCTTTAACACCTGGGCCTCTGTCACCTCCGACTCTTGGGTCTTAGACATTGTTTGTAGGGGATATGCCTTTGAGTTTGAAGAGCTCCCTCCAACTGGAGCTGTTGTTTCTACCACCCCCTCAGACACCCTTCTCGATGAAGAACGCACTCTTTTGTCCAAGGGCGCTATCTCGCTCATTGACTCTGATGAGGCCCCTAGTTGTTTCTTCTCCAGATACTTCATGGTGCCTAAAGCTGATGGGGGCATAAGACCGAAGGTCCCTCAATGCTTTTTTGTCATACTGCCAGTTCCGTATGGTAAACCTTGCTTCCATCTTACGCTTGTTGCATCAGGGACTGTGGTTTGCGACCATCGACTTGAAGAACACTTACTTTCACGTGGGGATTCGAGAGTCACCAGAGGTTCCTGGCTTTTGCCGTCGGGCCTGACATGTACCACTACAATGTCCTTCCCTTTGGCCTCTCTACAGCCCCAAGGGTCTTCACACCTTTTTTTGAACCTTGCTTGGGTTTCATCACACTCCCTCCACCGCTGATCTAAGCTTGTCAGTCTCAACCCATTTGTATGATTCTCAGAGACCACGAAGAAGAAGGACAGTTTGCATACCTGAAACGGTATTTCTTTGAGTTGTCATCTGCGAATTCATACAAATCCCGCCCGTCCTCCCCTCAGTGCCCTGTTCTTCGTTGGCTCATTCTCATGTCGCTCATGCGGCGTCAATTGCGGAACTGGGGAAAGAGCGGGAACGCAAGGGGCTTATAAGGGATGGGCGGAGCTACTGCCAAAACAGTTGCAAAGTTAACTTTGCCCAGTGATTCTAGAAGTTTTCTGAGCAGCACTGCGCAGGCGCAGTACAACCCATTTGTATGAATTCGCAGATGACCACTTAAAGAAATACCATGACAGGTATGCAACCTATCCTTATTGTGGCACCAGAGTTCTCTGACAGAGAAGGCTAAAATGTCTTTAAAATTAGTTCCCAGAATTCCCTAGCATTGAGCCAGGGCAGTTAAAGTGGTCTCAAACTGGATTATTTCTGCAGTGTGTTTTGGAACTATATGAAAGCAAAAAAAATAAAAAAAAAGGCATTGTGGCATGGCTTTTTAACAGTTACTGCCTTTCCTGGACATGCTGTTTCTTCCTTAAAATTGCAGCTAGTTCCCCAACAGTTAAAACTGTACATATTAAAAGAATGATTTAGTATCCTTTGTGTGTGAGAGAGAGAGAGAGAGAGAGAGAGAGAGAGAGTGCTCCTGAACTGTTCATATTCAAATTTTTATTTTTTGCTTGTGCCAACTTTATAAGTGTTTGTACACAAGAATGGTAGAATGGTTTCGGGAAGTCACTCTTGGCTGTTTTTGTTTAAGAACAGAGGCAAATATTTTAAGCAGGAAAATTTAGATGAACGAACTTCGAACAGAAAGAAAAAGATACTGGCAATATGACGAATATGCAGAGAATAGTTTATGTCTGTTACAGTACCAGCAATTTCCCTCTATTTATTGTATCAGAATTTTCAGTTATATCTATTAAAAAATAGGCCAGAAATTGACAGGTGTCTTGATGGCACCCATGTGCACACATACACAAAAGCATACTGTTCGCATCTTTTAAAAGAAATTGAAAATAATTTATTGGAAGGAAAACAGGCACAATTCCTTAGAGAGAGGAAGTCGGTGTCCATCTTAAAGTGTTGAAAAAAGTATCAAGGCAGTAATGGGAAATTACTTCCTGGCTCCTTATCCGTTATGTTGTGGGATTAAATTGTTTTATCTTTTCTTGTGACATTTAAAAGCTATACTATGCTACTGGATTAAATGAGGAGGAGATTAATTTATAGAAGATGGTTTGAATTATTGTCTTGAATTGATAATGGGCTGGAGAATCATAAATGTAACCCATACAAAAGGAAGCTATTGTGTGTAAACCATTAGTCTTACTAAGAAATTAATTTGTTCTGTAGATGGATACATTCTCCAATAGCAGCAGCAAATGCTTTATATCTGAATGTCCAGATAGCATCTATGTCCAGGGTTGCCTTTTGGCTTCATTTGTGTCTTTTAATGGCAGGACAGTCTATCCTATTATTATACGTGTATTGATCACTCTTTACTGATGATTATTCTCAAGTGTTCTACATGGATTGCCACTGAGAACTTTTCAGAAGTAGCAACTGGTACCAACTGTGAATGATGTAAACATTTGATAGCACTTTTCCAACATTGTCCCCTATTATAGATGGCCTAATGTGTTCCTCTGCCAGGTATTCCTGTCACTAGAAACTAGGCTGCTAGTTACAAGCAACAGGTTCTCTCATTAGTGCCATTTTCCAATTGAAGCTCTGTTCTGAGGTGATTGAGCAGGATCTTTCACTCCTGGTATTTGAGTACATAACCCAAAATATATTGTTATTTTAGTAAATTTATTTATTTCTCAGTGATTTTTAAGCAGCCTTGTGAAACTGGTAGATCAAACTGTGGAATGGATGATAAATTCAAAACCTTGCATGTTTGTAAGAGCTTCCTAAAGAAAATAAGGCTCAAGATGCCTTCTTGCGATCAATCATTTTTTAACATCTGGAACCAATTTATTACACAGCAAATTCCTGGTAACTCATTTGTGAGATAGCAATCACACTTTAACTTCAAAAAGTCTGTTTAAATTGTCAAAAAGGAGAAAAAACAAATATTTTGAAGTGTATAAAAGAACATTAAGACTAACTAAAGAACATTCTAGATGCTGTATAATATCTGATGCAGTACTTAACTTGGCTAGTAAATATTTAAACAATAAATCCTAAAGTTGACACAGAGGCTATACAGACTGGCATAAAGAGCCAGCATTGGGGTGGAGTGGGGTCGTGGCAACCGCCTGCCCCAACTCTACTCCGATACGGCTGTCACGTTGTCCTCCTGACCAGATGGCGAGGGGGGGGGGACGTCACACTGTTTCTCCAGCACAGCATTTAGACATGCTGTGCTGAAGAAATGGGGAAAAGCTGCCATGGCAAGGGTGACTTTCTGCTGCTTTTTTTGGAGCTGGCAAATTGTCGGATTGAGGCCATGGCACATATGGCACAAAGCAGCTCCTTAGGGAGCTGGCAAAAAGCCATTATTGCTGTGGCGGCAACGGCTTTTCTCTGCTTCTTCGGCGTAGAATTCTAAACATTGCACTGCAGAAACGGCATGATGGTGGCATCAGAGTGGAATCGGGTAGGCGGTTGCTATGTCCCCTCTCCACCCTAATGCTTTTTATGCCAGTCTGTATAGCCTCTTAGATTATAAAAGGAGGGAATTCTAAGATTTTAAAAAGAGCATACAATTGGTACTTTTGTTAATATTTATTGATGCTAAAAATGAAGCAGGGGAAAAGAATATCTGAAACAGTAAAATCAAGATTCTGCTTTGCTTTCTACTTGAGTTTTATTTTTATATCTTTGCACATTCCAGAACATAGTATTGTAGGTAGACAAATGTGTGTCTTCCCTTTCTGAAGACTCTGGAATGCATTACTTTGTGTATAGCAACTTAGGGGGACTTAGGGAATAGTCTGCACTGACCAAATAAAATGGCTTCTAACCACTTTGAAGACTGGCTGTTCAGATGATGTATGAAGCACAGATGGGTGAAAAATTCAATGAAGCTATGATCTGGGGCTAAAAAATAGAGCAAAAAGAAACTGAGATACTCTGACTAAAGATGGAAAATGTGCATCATTGTACCAGCATATAAACAGCCCGACGCCAGTACAGGACAAATTTAAGCCCCAAAATGGGCTTAATCCTGGGTTGACCTATATACGGGCCAATATGGTACTACTGCTCTGATGCTGAAACCGTGAGCCTCGAAAAAGCTGGTGGGGAAGGGAGGGAGGAGAGAGAGAAAGGGAGAAAAAGGATGTTTGTCTCCATATTTTTCATGCTGAGACTGTGATGTAGGTAGAAAGTCCAGAGAGGTAGAAAGAAGAAAATCTACCATTGACCCACTTTTTCCTGCTTGTCTGCTCTGGCCCTTAGCGAGAAGATAATTTCTCTATTTCATTTCATTTAATTTCAATCTCACCTTTCTCCCTAATGGGACCTAATTTATAATCTGGCCTATCTTCCATGAATGATATTCAAACAAAATAATACAAATATATAAAATAAATGAACATACAAAAATTAATACAGTTGTAAATACTTATAAATACAGAGCCCAACCAGTTAAAAGTTCTTTTCATAGAACCATGGTCAGTTGCCAAAGGCCTGCCTGAATGGAGACATCTTTGCCTGACTTTGGGAAAACAACAGACAGGAAGTCAACTTATCTTCTCTCAGGAGAGAGTACTGAAGTCTGGGTGCTCTCATTTCTTTCTAGAAGTGCTTTAGAATGTGACAGAACAGAAAGACGCCCTCCACCATATGGAAATCCAAGCTGGCTTATATGGGATAGTATAGTACATTCTTAATCCACGTTTTCTTGTGACACGTACTAAAGTAAATCCAAAGAAGGTTTAATGTTACCACCTGATTTTTGACTAGGAGGAAAAAATAATAATCAGGATGCTGATATTGTTAGTTTCCTAATTTTGTGTCTTTCCCTATATTGAAAGTTAAGGGGACTAAAATAGTTTAAAACCAGCAACCCCTGGAACAGTGTTTTCATACAATGTTTTCATAGAGGTATTCCAAAATGTGAAAAAATCCAAAATACAGAACTTTTATGCTCCTAGCATTTTGGATAAAGGATACTCAACCTGTATATCCTCAGTTATGTATCCATCCCTATAACGAATACCTTCCCATCCGTAATTCTGCTTCTGAAAGCAAATTCAGACAACAGTTCTTGTTTTGGATATGGGGTTATTTTGTTTTGTTTTACTTTTAAGATTTGATCATTGTGGGGCAGCCCTCAGGGGTGGCTGGAAGTACATTTGCATCTCCTGCCAATATCGGGAGATGTCCTGGACTGTGGCCAGCACAACATAAATCAACGCTGATAGTGATGGCTCAGCAAGAAAGGAGCTGGGAAACAGTCTACAGACCTTTCTGTTAGTCTGAGAGAAGCAAGCCACAAACAGAGCCAAAGTCAGTTCGGTCCAAGGTCAGGGCAGCCAGAAGATAGCAATAGTCCAGTTCGTTCCAAAGTCGTAGGTTGAAGACAAACAAGGGTTCAGGAAACAAGAAGCCAGTGCTGACAGCAATCACCAAGAAGGATTCTGCAATAATTGCTGGCAAAGGGTCGGCGTTCCCCAGCTGCTTAAATGAGAGATGCCCTCCCTTATGCCAGCTGTGGCTTATCAGCAGCTTGCCTCTCTGCAAGCCTCCTGGATCAACGCACGCAAGAACTCTCAGCTCTTCGCTGCCTAAAGGAAAGAACCTCCAGGCTTGGTTCTTCCCCAGAGTCACCACTAGGCTGCTGAGCCTCAGAGGGATCCCCACAGAGCTAGGACCTGGCTGAGCTTCAACCCTGGAGCTGGGAGATCAGGGCTGGGGTCTGGCAGGGCAGGATTAGGACCTGGTATAGCCTCCATCTCCTCTTGCACTTGAGGAGCCACAGCCTCCTCCTCATCCCCCTCGTCCTGCTCTTGGCTGGCCATGACAGGAGATGTCTGTTCTGGCTACATTAACATATGTCTTGGGCATATTCCATTTAGATTACCTCTTTTAAAAATGTGTGAAAATTCAACCAACATGGTATGGCCAAACTACTGACCGGATCTGGTTACAGGGAGAACAAACTACAGTTGGCACTCCATATCCACAAATTCTGCCCCTACAGATTCAATCATCCACACTTTGAAAATATTCCTCCCACCACCACCCAAAACCTTGATTTTACCATTATATATAAGGAACATCATTTTACTATCCCACTGTATTTAATGGGACTTCACTGTCCATGGGTTTTGGTATCTATGAGGTGGGCCTGGAACCAAATCCCAGTGGATACCATGGGCCTGTTGTACTTGTTATGACAGCCTCACTGGCTATTTCTGTGTTATCCGGCACAATTCAAAGTGACAGTTATGACTTAAAGTCTATATGGTTTGGTTCCATCTACCTGAAAAAGCCCCATATGAGCCTGCCCAAATTTTAATATCTTTATAGAAAGGCTTTCCATCAGTCCCACCACTCTCACAGAAATAGCTTTTCTGCTGGCTGCTCCCAGGCTGTGCAACCTCCATCTAGAGGATAGTGTGGCCTCTTCTTGGTTCTCCTTTATATTTGGACAGGCATTAGCTAACAGTTATGGGGGTGTGTTTTAATGCGGTGGGCTGTAGTCTCCCCATTTCTTGTTATGCTTTAAATGCTTTTAAATTGTTTTAATATGAAAGCTTATTTAATTTTTTTAATTTGAAAAATGATATAATTTAATTGATTAGTTTTAAGCTGTCTTCTGTTTTAATTCATATTGAAGCCACCTTGAAACCTTCACTGGGATAAAATCTACCATTCTCTTACCAATGTGGAAATGATAATTAAGTATGTGCTGCAGAACTGACAAAAGGTTTTGGTATTTGAGTAACTTTGTCAGATGTAAGTTTGTTTTAGTCTTTTGTTAATTTGCTGTACAATGTTTTGAATCAACAGCAAGGAATGCATAGCAGCTGCATTTGGTATTGAGACTTGTAATCATGCAAATATATGTGAAAAGGTGGAAGAATTTGTTCTGATGGTAGTTGATCTTACAAAGGCACTGAACCCTCCATTTGGGTAGGCAGTTTGGCATGATTTAAAAGAGATGATGGAATACATTTTCTATCTAAGTATGCAAATGCAAAAAGTTTTTAATAAACCTATTAAGTATAGAATTATGATTAGTTGGGGTAAAATGCTACCACATGATATTAAAATCAAAACATTTATTTAATGGTTAAGAGTATCAATAAAATGTGCATGTTATTAAATGGAAAGCCAGCTGTGTCTTGTATGGAAAACAAATAATGACTTATACATTGCCGAAAGATGTTTTCTAACACTATCATTTCATTCACAAAATAAACAACATGATTGAGTGCACTTAGGAAGCCTATAAAAAAATCAATATGATGTGGGTAAAAATAACCCCCTTTTACAAGTTCAGTCACTTTAAGTGATCAGAGCAATAGAAGCAGAAAGTGTGTTCCCCCCCCCAGTGAAATCCTGATTCTCTGTGTAGATTCCTTTGTGTGCATATGAAAATATAAATTTTACACAGAGTTCTTTTTCCCTAATTCAAAAGCTATCTTGTAGTTTCTGAATACTATACATGATGGTAAGTTATATTAGAATGTTCTCCACATGTTCATTTATCAGTGGTAGTCTTTTGTGCAAAATTCTGATTGAAGGTCTGCATGTTCTATTGATTGAATGAAATCCAAGGTTGTA
Source organism: Sceloporus undulatus (assembly GCF_019175285.1). NCBI lineage: Eukaryota > Metazoa > Chordata > Lepidosauria > Squamata > Phrynosomatidae > Sceloporus > Sceloporus undulatus. The sequence goes on along the minus strand of NC_056527.1, from coordinate 24,842,396 downwards.
GTGAGTCATTTGTTCAGTTCCTCAGTGAAAACTTTGTAGATGCCTGCAGGAGGTTGATAGGTCAATAGTTCCTCAGGTTCCTTTTATTACAGTTTTTGTGTATAGCAAGTGATAATAGTGTTATTCCACTACTAAGGCTTTTTTCTCTTTATTTTTGTGACTGGCTTTACTAGATTCCATTCAAGGCTGTAGCCCCCTTTGGCTATCTTCCACTTCGGACTGTATATTATGTCTAAAATATGCAAAATATTTAATCTTATCCATAATTGTTTGGTACACAGTTCTGTCAAAGGTTATGCCCCAATAGCATTCAAAGAATAATTAAAAATTAAGTATTTTATTAGATGCTAGTTACTGTATACATGGAATGTTGTACATTTGGGGTCTGGCCTTTTTAAAAATGAATTCACAGGTAATGGGAATTAATGACAACCTATTGGCTGGTAGGCAAAAGTTAATTGTTTGACAACCTGATCATGTGCATGTTTACTCAGAAATAAGCCTTGCTGAGTTCAGTGGAATTTATTTCCATGTAAGTGTGCACTGGATCGAATTTTTAGAACCCTGGAAAATTAAGAACAGCAATAAATGATGTGGTGGCTCAGCAGCTAAGACGCCGACTCTGGAAATCGTAAGATTGGCAGGTCGAGACGCAAGTGCCACATAACAGAGTAAGCTACTGTCACTAGTTTCAGCATCTGCCAAACTAGCAGTTTGAAAGCATGTAAAAGTGCAAGTAGATAAATAGGTACCACTTTCGTGGGAAGGTAACAGCCTGCCAAAATAAAGCTGCTTCGGGTCACTTTGGAGTTAGGTTGTTTAAATGATGCATGCGTCCTAAAAGTCCGGAAGCTGTGCCAAAGCTGTGCTTCAGTCCTTAGGACTGGATCATGGTTTTGGCACAGCTTCCGGAGTCTTAGGACACATGCAACATTTAAACAGCATACCTCCGAAGTGACCTGAAGCAGCTTTATTTTGGCCTGTCTGTATGGGGCCAGCGTTCTGTGCAGCTATGCTGGCCCCATGACCAGGGAGTCATGTTTGGCAATGCTGGCTCACTTGGCTTAGTAATGGAGATGATCACTGCCCTCTACAGTCAGACATCACTTGACAGTCATATCAAAGGGGAAACGTTTACCTTTACTTTTAATAAATGGAACCTGCAACAAAATGTGAACAGTGTGAAGTGGTGCAGTTCAGGGAGCCAGCCAAAACACTTAACTATACGTTCATCCAGGATAGACCATTCTATCCCCTCACAACAGTCAATGTTCTCAGCATATTGCCTCAATAGACTCTTTTGGGTCTTCCCTTTCCTTAGAGATTTTTCTCCTAAAGCATAGCATAACATATATCATGATATCATGCTTTAGGAAAAACCTAATCTAAATCTGTAATGAATATCATCTCGTCTATGTGGTGGCAGATGAAGCAGGAGGTAATTAACTTTGAAGATAATAGAAGACACTCAAATTCTATAAAACGAACATAATACAAGTATGAAGAATCTTTATTTGTTCAACAACAAATATAAGGCCTAAATTATTAATACATAGTGTCATTAATTCAGGCATTTGATAAGCAAGTTGTTTAACCATGTAAGGAAAGGAGTGTCCCAGCCCTACTCCCCCTTCCACTGTTGTTTTGTTCAAGTGAAAGCACCATTGCAGAAGAGGAGATTCTCTTATACATACAGGGTACCTCCCATGTGAGCACACATGGAGAAAAATCAAGGCACTTGTATATGTGAACTCCCTGCATGTATAGAAGAGATTCTTCTTTTCCAGTATATTGGTTTTGCATAAGCAAAGTGATGTGAGGGAAGGCAGGAATTCCCTCTTTTTTCTGTTTAAACAACACACCTGCTAAATGCCTGAATAGGGCTTTTGGCTAAAGTGATACCTATTTTGATAATGCTATAATATTGATATAGTTGGATGGCGAGATAGTACTTCACAATAGCTATTATAAACAATGGTTTGGCTACGAAAACCAGTCAAAATTTGTGAACCTCTGACTAAGTGGTATGAAAATATACTGCATGACTGTGTCTATTTTGAACTTTTTTCCTGTGCAGAACTAGGGTTTTTTGGTATACTTGTCTCAAGCTTTGTTGTTGTGTAGCCTTTATATAAACCTTGTATAAATCAAACCCCAATTCACTCCCATTTCCAATAACTGCCTTTAGTGTAAATCCAGATATGTCAAGTAAAATGTTTTTCAACCTCTTTTCTTGAAATTAAATAAGCCACATTCCAAAATGTATCTTTAACTCTCCCCAGGTCACTACTCCTCCATTCCTTTTAAAATTGTTTTTAATTATTGTTTTTCAACCTTTAACTTGTTCATTGTGCAGTTCACCTTATGGTTTATAGATCTACTAGATAAGGAACCTGCTGTTTGTAAAAATAACTGTTTTTGTCCTACAGTAAAAATGAAGAACTGACAGCCTCTGTGTTCTAATGCTGAGGTAGATAAACTTCAGACTTTTAGGATCTATTGGTGTTTGAGTAGAATCCTGAGATCCACCAAGCAAAGACTGAGGCCAAAGACCTACATTTAGAATTAAATAATTCTGTTTCGAATATCTAAACTGAACAAAGCTTATGGTCCTTCCACCAAAAAAATCTACTCCAAGTTACATAGTTACCCTGGTTTCCTGATTTTAGCAGTGTAATTTAGGATTGGGTCATTTTGACATTTTTGCTGTTGAACATCTGGGAGTCAGAATACTGTGCCAAACTATTACAGATCATCTAGACAGCTGTTGATAAACACATATCTGTCTTCTCCTGATGTAAACCTGGCCACCATCATTTATGGTCGGAACAGCCCAGGCTTTTGAGTTGGCTGCCATCACTTCCAACACTAAACTATGACAGTCCAGAGACCTCTTCAGTATAGTTTATTTTGTGTGTGTTATTTGATAGAGACTCTCTCATCTGGACAGATTTGCTCCCAGCAAACGTTAAAAGTTGCCTGAAAGGAGCCACTTCCTATGTGTGTCCTCATAAGAGGAGATCTCAGATCTTTTCTCCTGCCTTTATTTAGTATTGTGAGGCCCATCAGTCATCTAGTAGAAATGCTTACACTGCCTGTGGTGTGGCAATTGCAATTTCTGAAAGAGAAATGACTGAGCAGCAACATCCTTACCCTGCAAGGACTTGACTATGTGTAAAATAAGGGGAATAGTCTGTTATTCATTGTGTGTTGTGAATAATATTTCTCTAATTTATTAACCTGAGAAGCTGGCTCCTTCTTAGGCAAGGTGCATTTGAGTAGCAGTGCTTGTGTGGTCAAGAAGAAAGATTGCATTCCAAATCGCTTTACTAACATAAGATCAACTTTTTCCAAAATGTTTAATGGAAGAACAATAATGCAGGCTCAAAGTGATCACCAACCCTTGAGATGACTCTCTATTTAAAAATATATTTCAATAGCTATTAATTTTTTCAGAAACTTTTATTGGGAGATAATTAATATGTAGGAGATATCATTGTTATTCAGATTAATAATCTATGCCATATTCAAGAAGTATTCTTTACTCTTGAAATAGAACGTTCTCAGGTTACAGTTGTAATTCTTAGGCTAAATAAACTCCACCAAAAGACAGACCTGAACACAAACATAAATCCTGTTTGACCCTCTTGTGCCTCTTCTTTTGGCTTTAATGAGTTTTTCAAAGTGAGTATTTTATGAAAAGTGGAATATAAGATTTTACCATATTTACCATATTTAGATCTATCTTCTATAATTTAGTTAATAATAAATCTCATGTATTACTCAATCTAGAAAAATGTGTATATGTGTTTTGTTTTTGTTTTGCAGGCATTTATAACAGTAATGATGTAGCAGTATCATTTCCAAACATAGTTTCTGGCTCAGGATCTAGCACTCCTGTGTCCAGTTCACATTTACCTCAGCAGTCTTCTGACCATGTGCAGCAAGTGGGAACTTTGTCTCCGTCTTCTACACCTTCAGTTACGACACCTGTAGCTACAACTCAGGTAGGTTGTTACAAGTACTGGAGATAATAAATCTTGACTTGATAAATGGGCCATATTGGCTGTTTATACTGTTTCTATTCATTAGGTACAAATGTTAAACTGTAACATAGTAGATCTTTATGTCCTTGGGTATTTCTTATAGAATATTGGGATAAAAGTGCTGTAATACTCCCTTATTTATTTATTCTGATTATATTTTTCTCTTTACTAATTTCACAATGTGTAAAGTCAAAAGTCTTGATATAGGTCTGAATCCTATTGTTAAACACAACTAGAATAGACGCACTGAATGCTAACCCAACCATTGATTCTTTGGGCCATAGAATATAGGACAATCAGTGCCTGCTTACCATGCACCTGTATATTGGAATTAAGGCATGTTATTTACCATTTACTAGCAATACATGTGTTTTTTTTCCAGGCTGATACTTTCAATAATGTTCTTTACCATATCTCTACTGAACACATTGGATTTTGATAGATAATACGTAGTGATGAATATGTTGATCAGTATATAAGTTCTTGATTAATATATATCATGATAGATACACTAGTGACTTCCAGATGTTTCTGAGTATAATTTTTGTAAAGAGATAATATAATTTTGACAGGTATTTTGAGGCTCTAATTCAAGTGTTTGTTTCAGCTGTTTTTGGTGTGTTCATTGTTGTTGTAGATTCTATTATTTTTCCTTATTATGTTGTTGTTTTTAAGTGATGTATACATTGTATACACTTTGGTCATAGAACGACCAAGAATATAATCATGTTTTTAGAAAAGTACATTATTTTATATATATTCTATATATAACTAACAGGTTATTATATTAACCCTGTTTATGCTAAATGGCTAAATGAAGATTTTGTCTGTATAGGCAATGCTCACTAAATAACAAAGAGGGCAACATTTTATTAGTTACAGTACAGAAAGATGGAAATGGTTTTTACTTACAAAATAGCCTGTAATCTTCTATTCCAGTGATACCTGCTAATATTATCCAATGTTTGGTTAGATGTTGTTTGATCTGAAGTTAGCCATGCTAATTTTACCTGTAGGTCCTGAATCTCATGAAACTAAAATGTTTGTTGGTTTAATTAAAGGAGGAATAGTGCTATTAGATTAACACCTCTAGTGCTGAACTGAGTGGGGGAAATCGAGCAGCAGTATTTAGGCTTAAAATATTGCAAAATGGCAGGCCCTTTAGAAAGTTTTAGATATAAAACCTTAATAGAAAAGCAATCAAGCTTTAAAGGTGTTAAACTAGAAAGGGCAGAAAGGACTCTGTCACCTGATAAAATCCTTATTCTACAAGTGCCTTCATTCATTAGTTACAGGTGCTACTGGGAAATAAAGGCAGGTATATAAGAAACCTTCTGTGAAGCAACTGTTTAGTAACAACTGAAATTTTCCTTGAACTAAGGGAGTGCAAAGGTGAGTTTTGGGGGACAAAGGATAAATAAAATTATTGTTACCTGCTTGTTATTCAGGTTGTAGTTTTATTTCTGCTCTTTTCTATAACACATAAAATGACAAAAATCAACTATGTTGTTATTAGGTTGTTATTTTTGTTTGTAGCTGCAGTTACTTAATGAGGTTTTCTGTCTTATAGTTTCTTTGTATTAGGTGCACATATTCTTTACAGCTGCTTGATGGATTTAATCTTTATGGCTCTCTATGTGTGTGCGATACATATGTTATAATATAGGAATAAGTGATATTTTTATTAGTCATCTTCTAGCAAATGCTTAAGTGCACCTATTCATTCAAAAGCCTCAGAGCAAGGCTGCATGGTCATACCACATACCATAATGAACTTTTGTTTTGGGAAGAAGAATACCATTTTGGAGTTACTGTTGCTGTCTTCTCTTCCTGTTTACTTTCACTATCAGCCCTTCTGCTGTTACTGGACAAATTAATAGGCAGTGTGTTCTATCTGAATTGGTTACACAGGGAAAATTTCTGCTTTGTTTTTTGTTTGTTTCCTTTTGTCCAAAAATATCTTCTTCCTATTAAGTGTTTGATAATCTGCATATTTTCTCTCAGTATTTAAAGCATGTGTCCTGCAGTAGTTTTCAGGAGCTCTTTCCTTATTCTCCAGGAATGGGGGTAAGATACAAAGAAATCTTGTAAGAGTATTTGTTTCATGCCTCCCTCCCTTTTCTCATAATTGTTAAGGGCAGTTAAGTAACCTACGTAAAAACAGACAGTTGTATCCTGTATAAAAGCAGAAAAATATTTAAACTCACAGCTATAAAATCACAAATATCTGAAATAATAAATCATAAATACTAAAATGCAATGCAATATAAAGGCCAGTCAAAGGCAAATTAAACATTTGTTTGTTCTCCAGATGAATGAATTTTTAGCTGGTGCCTAATAGACAAAAGTGTGAGTAACCAAATCTCAAATGTTACCACTGAGAAGTCCATGCCACATGTGGTAGTCCAGCAGGGCTCACTATTCCGGGTCCCTATAGCTTCATAAACTATAGTACTACCAAACAGAATTTGACCTCTTTTGTTTTTTTAATATAGCACACCACCTAAAATTAATTTCCAGCTTTGCTAATATAATGAGGTCATGTATGAGAGAGATCTTTAGTTATAGCTGCCTTTCATGTATTCAAAATGTCTGACGCTTCTTGCTGTTAAAAGTGCCAGGCATTATTAGATACCTGCAGTATCTACCAGTGACTAATTTATTCAAGTAATTTTGAGGCTTAAGTCTAAACTATGAATGTAATTGCCACATCATCTGGTTAAATTTCTGGACTCTCCTCTCCCCCCCCCCCCCCCCCCGTCCATTGCTTTTTGTACCTCCTAGCATGATGGGAAACCCTAAAGCTTGCCATTCTCTTAGTGGTATTTTGAATTGGCCCAGTGAACCCATTACCAACTGTGGGGATGGGTATTGGTTATTAGAATCCTAGTTAGTTTCCTCACCACAGGCAAGTCATTATTTACAAAATTGTTTCAAGTCACTTGCATGTAGAAAGCAACATGTAGAGACACAAATAAAACTTGCAACAAAATGTTATGCTCTGAATACTTAAGGGTTTGAGCCACCTGTAGTCATGGCTATGGCTGTAATCTCCTCCAAGATATATCCTTCCCACCACCATCTAGTGTTTTATCCCCTATAATACTGAGTTAGTGTTCTGTAGCCACAGAACATGGTTCATCCACACCAGGCTACTTTGATTCCATCATTTCTGAAACTATTAATTGTACATCTTCAACCTGTGGGGTCTGCCTGACCCTGCTGAAAGAGGGTCCTTTGTATGTTAATCTTGACATTCCCTAAGAGAAGTAAGTACAAGCCATAGTGTCTAAGTGTTTATATATTTTTAAAAGCTGCAAGACAGCAAGCACAAGGAATTGCAACTAGTAGTTTCCTTGCCTATTGTCTTCTCCATTAGGACCCTGGCAAAATAAAGCATCTATTCGACCAATCAGCTGTAGTGTTTAATCAGAACAACCAGCTTTTTCTAGGTGTCTTCTGAAACAAGCACCATACTCACCTAAGGGGAAGTATGGTTATGTAATGTGTAAAGTAAATAAATAAGGTAAATGATATGTTTGGAGAGGCGAGAGTGTGAGATGTTGGGAGTGACTAGTAACTGGCTGAATGTTTGAAGGTATGTTCAAAAGGCCTTTCAAGTTTCATGTTAACGACGGAGAGAGAGAGAGAGAGAGGTCTTTCATAAATTAAGAGATTAGTTACTAATTGGAGGAAGAGATTTGAGTTAGTTTGAGGAACCAACAGGATTTAGTTAGACTCAGAAAGTTTGGATTATGAAGATACAAGGGGAAATTGGTAGAGTCAATTAGCATTTAGGGAAAGAGTGAGTAGATGTAGTAGATATCTAAACTAATTTTTAAATGTGTTAAATAATCTTTAAATGTATGCTGTACTTCTGTTTAAAATTCTAAAATATATGTCTTGACCACAGGGAATGCTTTTGGTTAAGTTGAGACACACACCATCTGTTGTGGCAGCCATGGTTCAGAGCTGGTAGTGTCCAATGGTAGGATTATAAAAACTCTTACACAGGAACCATGAAAACATGTAGTAGAACTCTGCAGGTGATCTTGGTGTAATGAACCCCCTCTCTGATGTGGCAGGCGCTTGGGACTTTTATTATCCCACCGCTGCCACCAATTTATGTAACGGCAACACTCCTTCACCTTATGGCAGGCCTATGGGGTTTTCTAATCCCACCCCGCTGCCACCAATTTATGTGACGACTCTATGCTCTACTACCAAATATAATTGATGACAGCACCCTGTTTAAAACCCTGGTTCACAGTATTATATAATATAGTAGCGTGGATATAATATATATGGCAGACAAGCCTTTAGATAAAACAAAATATGAACTTTATTGAACAAAGGGTTTGAACAAATATTACTTGAACTAAATGGCATTAAACAGCTGTTAGTTCAGGCATGAGTTACTTAGTTACATTTGTATTCTTTACTTCGTTACTGTTGTTCCTCTTTTCCCCAGATATTCTTTAACCCCCTCAGGACTTCCCTGTCCCTCTTTAGGCAATTCTTTTTACTAACTCAGCCACCAAGGCTATAATATCTCTCCGGAAATTATGTAACCGAAACCCCTCTTTCTGAGTCTGGCTACACTGAGTCTCTCGTTTCTAGACTCCCAAACTAATACTGTCCCTCTCTGGACCTCCCAGACCCTTTCTTGGTCTATTATTAACACCTCCTCTAACAAAATACTGTTCCCTCAGGAACTATCGGAACACAGTCCTCTCTTGGACTCTACTGTTCCCCAACTGTCAACATTCGAACTTCATCTCTCAACATTCTAAACCCTAACTGGCAAAACCAACTGCCAAGTGGAATCCTCAAACTCCTCAGCCAGCTCCTGATTGGCTGGTTTTTGAGTCAGTTCATCACACTTGGTAGCAGTGGGAGAAGTGAAAGTCCACACATTTGGTGCCATTGTGGTGGGTGAATGATCCTCACAGTTGGTGGCAGTGGTGAGAAAAAAATGAATTGATGACTTCGCAAGAAATAATAAAACAGTTGTAGCCAAAGGGGGCATATATTGTACTTGTCCATGGCACAGTAGTGAAAAGATTCCCAGTCTCCTCCATTCAGTTTCTTGAGAAGCACTGTTTTGAAGGGCATTGTTCAGGCAAAATCATGTTGACTTTGTTTCAGTGCATGTGTGTCTGCACTTTTTAGCAATTCTATCCACAAAAATATTTTAACCCATTCTCACAGTGGTAACTTGCTTTCATCCTAAGGTCATTTTTTAAATACAGGCAGTCTCCCAGTTATATGAAATGCTTGATTTCCCCCCTCAAATACCGTAGTATTGCTATTGATATTCTTATGTATTACTCAAGAAAAAAAGTATTCTGCTTTGAATAACTCTTGATCTTTTGTAGTGAAGATGCAAAGAATTCACTTAAGTTTTACACAGTTTTTGCTTGTATCTTTGTCATAGGTCTGCTGCCTTTCTGGCTGGCTTCTGATGTATTTAAAGAATGTTTTATTCTTCATATAGAGGCAGTTTGCTATTCCTAGCCTTTTACTGGCCTGTTACAGACTGCCAAAATAAAGCTGCTTCGGGTCTCTTTGGAGGTATGCTATTTAAATGATGCATGGGTCCTAAGAGTCCGGAGGTCGCGCCAAAGCCACACTCCATTCCTAAGCACTGGAGTGCAGCTTTGGTGCAGCTTCCGGATTCTTAGGATGCATATCATTTAAACAGCATACTTCCAAAAGAGACCTGAAGCAGCTTTATTTGGCAGTCTGTAACAGGCCTGAATAATGGACAACTTAGGCCTGTTACAGACAGGCCAAAATAAAGCTGCTTCGAGTCACTTTGGGAATGGTATTTCAATGATGCATGCGTCCAAGAGTCCAAAAGCCTCACCAAAGCTGCACTCCAGTCCTTAGAACTGGAATGTGCCTTTGGTGCGGCTTTTGGACTCTTAGACACATGCATCATTGAAATACCATACCTCCAAAGTGACTCGAAGCAGCTTTATTTTGGCCTGTCTGTAATAGGCCATAGATTTCTTTTTAGAAAGAAAGGACTTCACGTGGGAGCCGGTCGTCCATTAGCTTAGACAGTTGTTATTTTTGGATCATGACCAGAGCCTAGCAAAATCAAACTAATCACTAAGAGTTCAATCCTATATTTACTTACCTGAGAGTAAGCCCACTGAATTCAATGGGACTTCCTCTGTAGATATGCAGTAAGATTGATTGTAGATACTTGAGATAATGGACTTTCACAATGCATCCTTTCCCCAAAAAGCTTGTGGTCAGATGTGAAAAGAATCTTTTTTTTTTTAATTTTGGAATGTTTACATAAGCAGAAAGAGAAACCTTAGAGATGGACCCAAGTCTAAACATGAAATTCTTTTATGTTTTGTATGCACCTTATACACATAGCGTGAAGGTAATTTTATACACAATATATTTTAATAATTTTGTGCATTAAACAATGTTTATGTGCACTGACCCATTAGAAAGCAAAGGTACCCCTATCTCACCCACCCATGTGGAGAATTATGGATTTTGGATTTCCGAATTCTGAATAAGGGATACTCAACCTGTACTTGCATGCCTATTCTGTTTCTTAGTATTTGAGGGACAGTTAAAATATGAGTGTACTATTTTTCTTTAGAGGACTGATAGTGTATCAGTATCATTTAGCTTATATTGGAATTTAAGCTGTTAATAGGTTCAGCTGTCTGCAGCAGTTCCACATGTTCTTGGCTGTGGGAGAATCTGATGTCAGACCCAGAACTTTCTTGTGAGTTTCTGTGCTTCTGAAAGGTGGTGTTTACATCATTCTACAGTGACCTCCTCTGGATGGCAGGAATAAAACTGTATCTAAGCAGTTTACTCTCTTCCCCCCTTATTATAAGGACACTGAAAAGGATGTGTAGTAGTTTCTGACTCTTTCCAGGAAAAGACTCTTTTCACTTGTTCCGTTTAGACTTCAGTCAGGGCTTGAAAGGACATGATAACATTTCTGTTACAGTGTCTGCTTCTATTTAAAATGTTGTTTTACACAATACTAGACAAAATTAAGTAAAATCCTCTTTCTTTGTCATTGTGGCTGGGGACTTGGGGGTAGGAAAGAGGAATTTACAGCCAGAGGGAAAATTCCACATAACATGTGACTTCCACTACAAGAACAAAGGAATCATAGTTGCTGATAGTGGTAGTGTTTGGTCCAATTAAAACCTATACTTTTTACTAAACTGGTTTCAGCAATATAAGCCCCTATATAAATATAATTTAGCAAAGCTGATAGTTGCAAGATTTTGTGCACACTGCTGCATGCTGAGAAGACTATACCAATGTTTCAGTTTGGCAGTAAATGCTTTCTGCCTTCAAGCTGAAGCTTATTTAGTTGGGCTTATCTATTGCTGCTGTAGCAACCATCAGTCTCCAGGCAACTGAGGCACATTGACCTCTTAGATGAACTGAGTGTAGCACTACTTCAGTTTAGCTTCCTGAGACAATAGTAATGCTGGCAAATCTGGAAAAAAATGTTTTTCTTTAAACAAAGGTTTATGTATAATGAAAATATTTACTTAAATACTCAAAATAAATTTAGGTATACATTGTGAAAGATTGTATGTGAAATGTTTGATAGCAGTCAAACTTTGTTAATAGTACATAGTCTTATGGGTCAGAGAGATAATTAGTGTGATTCCAAACATTTGGTACAGAAAATGTTCAGATTTGTCTGGCATGTATCATTAGGCAATACTGTGTATTGTACCAGGACTTCTTTAGTAGTGCACCATATTAGTTTGTGATAATGTTGCTTGCTTTTAATTTTTTTGCATTTTCCAATTGTAATTATATGGAGAAGAATTTTTACAGCCTTTTGGTTTATCTAACCACAGTCAACCTACTTACCTGGGTGTAAATACCATTGAACTTAGTATGATTTACATTCAAGTAGAATGTATATTTGCACTGTCAAGTGTTGAGATAAAAAGTAATGATGTATTTGCTGAACCTGTGTGGTGTCTGATACCAGACGATTAACTTTCAGAATTTCTAATTATGTCCTTAACTTGATAGAAAATTGAGGCACCAAAACTGTAATGTTGTGGTACATTAAAAGTTTATTGATATGTATTTACAGAATGAATATAAACAATATTTCTTTTTTGGGGGAAATGAAGTTCACTGGCCTCAAGTTGCACATTGATATGCGACAGTCATATGTCTTTAAGGAGCTAATCTAACCTGGTAACGTTTTGAACTGGAGAGTGTAAAAGGACAAGATATTTTGCATTATATAAAAGTAGTGATACATTTCAATATCCAGATTGAGGTTTACAACTGTTCCAACATCATTAGAATTTAGACCATTTCTTTTTATTTTAAATTACGTTCTTGTAAGAGGACAGACAAATTACTTTTTGTAGGTGTGCCATTAACATTTTATTTTGCCTTTCAAATCCCTCATGTTTGTATATTGAGTGGGAATTTTGTAGCGTGAGACAATTGTTGCTTTTTATAAACATACATTTGGATATAATTATCAAAACTATAATTCACATTGAGCAGTGTTTTATATTTGTCTAACACAGCCATCAGAATTTGTAATGGTTTGAGTGTTGGGCTATGTTTCTGGAGACCAGGGTTCGATTCCCAGTTCAGCCATGAAACCCACTGGGTGACCTTGGGCAAGTCACATGCTCTCAGCCTTCGGGGAAGACAATGGCAAACCTTCTGTGAACAAATCTTGCCAAGAAAACCCCATGATAGAGTCACCTTAGGGTCCCAATAAGTCAGAAATGACTTGAATGTTATATTCTTTATCATCTTGTTTTAGAATGATGCTGTTCCATCTTAATGGTTGTAATTTCTCACATGCATTGAAACAGAGGTTTGTCAAAAGGTTGTTTCATTTAGATTTATTAACCCTGAGAACTGAAGATGAGAATGAAAAATACATACTGAAGCACAATTCGTACCTCCATATTGGCTGAGTAGAAGTTACAGTGGAGCAGAAGAATCTCTGTGTCAGTGGAAAAACCTGCCTATCTTACCAGTTCTGCTACAAATTCAGTGTAGAATTATTGTTGCCAGAGCAATGGGGAAATGTTGGAGTTGGCCTTAAATCCCCAGAAGCAGGTTCATGGATAATGTAGGTATTTTCCCAATGTATGCTGTGAGGAGAAAAAGATCCACTGGAAAAGGAAAAAGCACCACCCTCCAGCTGAAAAAGTAGCAAATGACTTGCCATTTCACTTACCTCTCAGGAGTGGTCAGTTTAGCAGCTACATTAATATAAAATAAAATAAAATTCCTAGTGTTGTTAATGCATAACCAAGAACAAAATGTAAAAACAACTGAAGAAAGAATAGGCCCTCTGTATAAGGTTAAGCAGGAAATAGATTTTAATAAATTGCAAAAAAATGTCTTTGCAATATCCTACATCTCTCTGTGCCTTTTGGAATGTTGATGTGTCTGGGCCCAATACCAAAGCTTTTAATATTGCTGGGCTCCTTTGTCATCTGTTTTAAATCCCATCTGTATGTCTGCCGCTAAGGCAAACTTGCCTCCAAAATAAAAGATCTGTGTCCCATCTTTAGAATATGACTATCAGTCATAGGGAGGGTAATTCCAGGAAATCAGTACTATTCCAGGAACACTAGAATACAATTATCTGACTTAAAGTTCCTTCTGGAGCTGAACGGTAGAACAGTGCTGCTGCTGTTACATTTTCATGACTACAGTGTCATTAATTTCAATGTGTCTGTTCTAGTATGACCAAATCTGGATACAGCCTTGCATAGGTGGCTAGACGACAGGCATTATTAAAGTCCCATTCCGTGCAAAATTGTATCTCCACTTAATGTCTCCATGTTCCTATCTATAACCCACATATACCCTATTCTGTTAATCAAAATGTTTTGATTAATATCCAGTGGTGTGATTTCACCATCCCAAATTATTTTGCCCTTTTTGCAAAACACTTTTTTCACCTTTGTGCAGTGTCAGGACCATTTTTTTTGTGATTCCCTTGCCCAAGCTATTGTACACTTCATATAACTTCACTATGTTACATGTGTACACTCACTGTTCTGCTCATGAAAACACTATCAGACTGCCCATCTGCTCTCAGAACATTGTCACTGTTCCACCATTCTTGTTAGCATTATCTTGGACACAAGCAAAAATAACTAGCAGATAATATCGTCTTTACTTTTCCACATCAATAAGTATTTAAAACAGAGTACTGTACTGTTATCTAAGCCTTGTTCAGGCATTCAGAATAGGCTTAAACTATGAATGCATAAAGGAGAGTGCACTAGTCTTGCAAACCTTGATTTTTCAGAGTTCTGCATCTTCAAGAGCCTCCACTTGTAGCAGAGGTCCTCCTCTTCTGCCTGTTGCTGTCCCTGTGAGGAGAGTGATAATCGACTGCCTTCCTTCATGCATCCAGTTTAACTTGAACAGGGCTATATCAAACATTTAAGTAGTACACAAATCAGTATATTGGTAATGCTGATTAAATTGCTCTATATCTAGTGATATCATGGCATACAGTTAAACTTGTACCATATATTTTATTTTCCTTGAGAAATACACAACGTTTGTCAAAGGAAAATAGGCTTTCCCTACTGTCTTGGGAATGTTAATTTGTATAAAAAGTCGGCTTATTTAGAACAAGGTGACTGTAGAGGTATAATACTTGTGTAGAGTGTCCTCTATATGATTGTTTAATTAATTGTTGGGAAATGCAGATTCATTTTTTGTTGTCGACATAGCTTACCCTAGAAAAATGAATTAAAAAGGCAGTTGAATAGCTTTGTAGTCCAAATCATGCCCCGTGCACATACACACACATGGGGGTGTTGAGTCTCCCTTATCCAAAATGCTTGAAACCAGAGGTATTTGGGATTCTTTTTTTTTTTTCTTTTTTGATTTTGGACTATCACTATTTGCACATACACACATAATGAGATATTTTGGAAATGGGACCAAAAGTCTAAACACAAAATTCATTTATTTCATACACACCTTACACATATGGCCTAATAATAACTTTTTACAATATTTTTTCATTCGTTCATGGAATAAAAATGTTGTGTGCATTGAACCATCAGAAAATAAAGGTGTCACAATCTCAGTCAGCCATGAAAAAAGTGTTGGTTTTTGGAATATGTTGGATTTTGGAATTCCAGATAAGGGAAACTCAGAACCCCCACCCCACTTTTCTTTCACTTGAGTTTCCCTTATCTTGAATTCTAAAACCCAAAATATTCCAAAAAACAGTTTGTGTGTGTGTGTGTATTCATTCCTATAGATTTTCAGTTTAAAAGTGCACATTTATATGAAGAAAATATTTTCATTTTGAAACCAGTAGAGAAATAATCTCTTTATTTAATTTGAAATATATGCATTATTCTGACCCTAAACTATTACCAAAAAACTAAATTTCCAAGAGCAGTATTGATTAGTTATAAACTGATTATGAAGCAGCTCTGGAATAGGTGGCCCAGTCCTTTCTTGTTGTCCTATCATGAATGAAAGAGAGTTCAGTAATGGTTTAAATACAATTAAATCCCTCCCCCTTCTTTATGGAAACTCAACTGTGGGCATTTCAGCATTAGCCTAAACAATCGTTCTGAATATGTTAAGCCCCTAACAATTAGAGAGAAGTTTGGGGCATTGAATAATGTTGAATGATGCAATTGAACCTGACAGCTTCAACAGTCAGGCTTCTCATGGGACCTGAAAGTTGTTCACACTTGGTTTCATCTCTCATCACACGCTGAGTATTAAAACCTTACTGCTGGAGAACTTAGGAATGGGGTCTGTTTTAGAACGTATTTACTATCCTAAAAACGGAGATAATTGGGAATTTATGTTTGATTTTAAAGGTAATATTTATGTCAAAGTGTTTATTAAAAATAAAAGTACTGTAAAAAATTCCTTTCTGTTATTTTTATTCAAAGTTATTTTCTTGTATAAATTATTATTCTAAATTATTTCCCAGCTATACAAATGCTAGTCATAAAATCTTTAGTACATCCCCTAGTCCACTATGGGTATAGCACCTCCTTGCAGGCAGTGACAGCAGTCACAACCTCTCTAGCTCGATTTGCTTGCACACTGTTATCATGATGAGTTTTTGATCCATAAGTAACCTGCACTAACTAGAGTGGAAGACTTGAATGAGAGTATGGTAGGCCAATATGGACCTGCCATCCACTCTGTTGGCCTACCATGGCGCTTGTAGATAGAGGTGAGGAAAAATGGATTTGCTGAGTGTCTGATTATTTCGTTACTGGGAATCAATAGCAGATTGCAAGTAATATCTATAACTGCTTGCAAAAAACTAAGAACAACTTTTAAACCTTGGTTTATTTAGCTTAATTTGCTGTTATTTATAGTACAAAGATATGTGTAGATTTGTTCAGTTTGACAATAACTTTAAAGTAATGATTTCATAACATGTTTTCTATTATCTCTGTTTTCACGATATTGCATTATCTATAAATGCAAGTATTTTGGTATATGAGTAGCAACTCTGTCTTTGAAGTACTTTGAAACAACTAATTAAAGTAGAAAGTACATGTTCCCTCTCAAGTTGGTGTCAAACTGAATTGGCTGAAGCATAGTACAGTTTTAAAACGGTTGTGCCCTAGGCTTTGAGTCAGCAATTTGCTTTAGGAGATATAATTCCAGTTTCATTAGGAATTTTATACATAAACTCAGTTCTAAAATCATTCTGAAAATATAATCTGAAGCTAAGGAAAAGAACCAACTTGGAAAAGTGTTTGATTGTTGGACGAGGACTCTCGGAGTTTCCCACTCAGCTATGGATATCATCTAGGTAATCCTGGGCAAGCCACATTCTCTCAGCAATAGAGGAAGACAATGGCAATCCTCCTCTAAATAAATCTTACCAAGAAAATGGGAAGTTAGGTTCAATTTAAGCCTAAATCAAAACAACCGGATGGTACACCATAACAGTGGCAAACTTATCAGGAATTTTCTTGGCAAAGAGGGTTTGCCTCTCTGAAGCTGAGAGAGTGTGACTGCCCAAGGTCACCCAGTGGGTTTCCTGGCCAAGCTGGGATTTGAACTTTGGTCACCAGAGGTATAGACCAACTCTAAAACTACACCATCACATCATAAATCAAACAATTTGACAGCACACAACAATAACCCTAAGAAAAACTGGCTATCAGTATTTTATCTTCACTAGTAAGTGAGATAGGGTTAACACTTTTCCTGTGTTTGGGGGGGAAATGATTCAGTTGTAAAGACCTGCATTTTCCTGGATTTGTTGGAAGACAAGAATATGTAAATTCTCATTATGCCAGTATTTTATCTGTTCCTATGTTCACCCTTCAGTTGAGTTCTGTTTTTCATGTAAAGAGTATAGCTTTTGTATATGACTACATACACATTTCAAATTAATTCACATTTGTACCTGTAATCTATAATTGTTAATTCATTTAGGTATATGCATCTTTGCTGTTTCATGACTTCAGTACCAAGTAGCATCTTGCGAATGAACCATCACAGAATTTTCTCAGTGGCTCATGTATCAGTGCTTTTCAGCAGTGCTATTTCACCCACTCAAGGTGGTAGTCTTTAGCATCAGTTAACACTAGCTTTCTTAAGGCTGTCAAACTGAATACAATATTAAGGCTGTCAAACAGAATACACTTCCACAGCACCTTTTTCGTCCTTGTCATCTGCCTATCTGAATTTTTTTTAGCAGCATGGGAAGGATGGTGGAGGACTAGAGAAGCACACTTGTTCAGTATGACTTTACAAATGTCAAAAGTTTTTTTTTAATGCAATAAAGCTTGAAATGAAAAGGAAAGGGATTCTGTTCTAGCCAATCCTACTGTTGGTGTGTGTGCCTGCCTTCAACAGGCAAGGGAAACAGCAGCTGATTCTAGAAACCCTTCCTGAGCACCTAGGTTGGACATCATCACTTTACAGTGTTAAAATGCTATCATTCCACTTTAACTGCTATGGCTGCCTCCTGTGGATTCCTGGGATTTGCGGTTTAGGGAGGGGCATTTTGAATTTTCAGCCAGAGAGCTCTTAGGTCTCCATAAACTACAAACCCCAAAATGCCACAGGAGACAGCCATAACAGTTAAAGTGGAATAATAGCACTATAACAATACAGTATAACATTGTCAAGAAAAGAGGAAAGCAGATAAAACTGTCTTATCAGCTGTCTCCCAGTAAGAATAGATTTATAGGTTTGGCCCCCAAAATGGAAATTGTAAAGAGAGTGAAAGCTGGTGAAAGAAAGAAAATGCACAGATGCATTTCAGAAGAAGACTTCACTTGTCTATAGAAGATTCAAAACATTTCTGTTTACTAATACAAGGCTTACCTTGTTTTGTTTCATATTTGCTTATTGTTAGTTTTAGATAACAGGTTAGTGAAACATGTTGCTGTTCTGAACTGCTCCCTATTTTGTTGTGGAGAAACCTGTCTCTCTCCTTTCCATTTTATTTGTATCTCTAAACTTGAGCTATACCTATATGTGGAGAGGTCCACTCATGTAAGCCTCTCCCATAATGTCCCTATCTGAAGTGAATGTCTTAAGTATGTTCATCTGCATGCATTTGGGAGCCTCTGCATGATCAAGAACCCTAAATTCAGGTGTTCCTAATTGCACTGAGACTACTATGCATGTTAAACCAAATTTGCTGGAAGGCTGCTTGAGATCTTCCTAAGGAATGCATTAAGGTCTCAAGCTCCCTCTACAGGACTAGTGTGTACCATTCTATTCCTCCTTCAGCTACAGTATTACTGTAATTTTGAACATCTGAAGGGGGCTGTTGTGTGCCTTGTTTCTCTATAAACATGTTTTAAGGAATCACTTGCAAGTAATGACTAATAAGTGATGTGAGTACAAATATGAATTGATATTTATATACAAATATCTCATTGTCATGCTTTTCTTTGGTCTTCCTTTATTTAACACCTTAAACTTTTACATAGAGTGGGAAAGCCTGCTCTCTGGATTGGCGTTTCACAAATCAGTATTGTGAACATCAGTAGTTCCTCATTTTTCATGGCATCTGTGTTTTGTTTTTTGTTTTTTACATGTGTTAATGTTTTGCTGACTTGTCTGTTTTGCTGACTTTAACTGCATTCAGTTGTAATGGCAGTTAAAACATGATATTCTTTTCAAATCCTGTTCACTTGGTAAATTTCCTTACCTTGCTTTATTTGGCAATTGAAATGAAAAATCCAAGGATTGCCACAAGTTCCTAATAATTTATATGGAAGGATTATCAGATATTACTGGAAACAGTTAAAGTGTATCTGTTAATTCTTTTGTAGAAGCTTAACATACTTTGTTTTGTTGTGAACCTTCAAATAGTTCCTAACTTATGACATCCCTAATGTGAAGCTATCACAAGGTTTTCTTAGCAAGATTTGTTCAGTGGTGGTTTGTCTTTTGCCTTTCTCAGAGGCTGAGAGATTGTGACTTTTCCAAGGACACCCAGTGGGTTTCCATGGCTAAGCAGGGATTGGGTCTCCAGTCTCCAAAGTCAATAATTCAATAATTCAACGAGTACACCACAAATAAAGGGAAGTAGTTGCTCTTATTGACATTTTAGTCAAATACTGAAACCTAATAGATTAATCTCAACAAGCAGGTTATACAGTACTTTAAATTTTCCTTTGATTTGGCTGTACTTGACAATCTGTAAAGCAGTGACTTCATGTTATTAGACAAGTTCAAATTTAAATTTATAATTTCAGCTATGCATCTAAATTTGTGTGGCATGACTCTAAAGCTGTAATGAGTAATATATCATTCTGGAAAAGAAGTAGTAGTTTGTCACGCCAGACTTCCAAATAAAGTAGTTGAATGAGGAACTTAACAGAAAGTAACCTAGAGTCAAGGAAAGAAGGTGCTTTTATTGCCATAAATTAGGCAAATGTTCTGCCAGCCTGCCCAGTTTTATCTCTTTAAGGGTTCATTTTCGCTTGTTTGGCACAAGTCCCAGCAGAGACCTTCAGAATTGTGGTTAGCAACATAAATGAATGAATGAATACAAACTTTGGATAAGCTCTTCAGTAAGTCAAGCTGGCCAACTGC
Source organism: Sceloporus undulatus (assembly GCF_019175285.1). Taxonomy (NCBI): domain Eukaryota; kingdom Metazoa; phylum Chordata; class Lepidosauria; order Squamata; family Phrynosomatidae; genus Sceloporus; species Sceloporus undulatus. The sequence goes on along the minus strand of NC_056527.1, from coordinate 24,822,276 downwards.
CAAAAATGCCTTCCTTATAAGGAGGTTGGAGCAGAACTGTGATTCAGTAAGCCCTTTATTGTACAGAAATCATACTTCTGACAACTTTTTTCTGTGAAATAAAATAAAACCTGTGTGTCTTGTGTTATCAGAATAGAAAGTAACAAAATAGTATGCACATTTTACTAATGAATGCAGCAAAGGAAATATGACTCTGGTTAAACTATAAAGCTGGAAGTTGGACCTTTTGACCCGCATTGCCTTCTTGTGATGTAAGGATCCCAAGCATTTGTGAGACATCTGTTGTCTACCTGCCCTTATTTTGTAAATGGGTTAATAAGATTGAATAATTAGTATGCCCACATGGTCACCGTGCAACTAAGCCCTGGTATTGCTAAAGTGATTGGAAATATGAGTAGTCCTTTGCGTACTCAACATATTATGTACCAGTAATTTTGAAATCGTAATTCATGATATTTGTGGCACAGCTTAGTTGCTGAATCTTTTACATAACAATTTCCCTAAATACATACTTTATATCAATAAATTGAAAATAAGATTCAATTCAGAAAATGTTGAAAAACTCTTTTTCTTAGTTGAGTAGAAGTGTACAGTTCTTTACTTGTCTACATTGAAATTTTAATTATTTTTAATCCTTTAACGTAATGTCTTTTTAGGTTTCCCCTTGCAAACTTTTAAGAAAGATTTCAATTCTGTTTTTCTTCAGGCAAACATCCTACCAGGATCTTCCCTCAACCTGCCTCAGTCTCATTTGTATGGCAACAGACTGAATCCCACCTCAATGGCAGCACATACAGTTCAGCCTGAAAACAATCAAACAGGCAAGTTAAGAGATTTTCAAAGTATCTGTTGGGCTGTGTCTATTTTAAAGTTTTTAAAAAATTAGTGCCTGCTTGCTTTTAAAATACTTACATGTTCAACAGCTTGCTGCATTTTGGACACAGCCTTTTCAATGCAGTATCTACTGCTGTCTGAAATGTAAATGCTTAAGAAGAGTCATGAGCAGGCAGGAATGCAACAATGTCTCTTGTGACTTTTGTGATTGATGCGTTCAGTTCCCTTAGTTCGCTGCAATGAGGGTAGCACAGCGCTGGATTTTGTTGTGAATAGTTTAAACCTTTATTTGCATAATGTATGGAATTTCACGATACACAAGTGTGTATGGCTGAAATCCTGTTACACAAATTCTACAGCATTTAATAATCATATGAATATTTGACAATTGGTGCTTTACAGCATTGGCTAAATTAACAAAAAAATATTTTTTAATGAGCTCCTGGATTTGCTTTCATTCCATCCTTAAGGATTTGTTGACATGTCGTAATAGTCATGCCTGTCTGGGGGAAGGGAATGAGTTTAGCAGTTTACCAAGAACGGATCAGTCTTGTCTTGCCCTCTAAGAGGCCAGAGGTCATTTGCTGCAGAATAGGGGGAGGGCAACCTTGAAGGGGGCAGATAGGGTTATTTTATTGAGAGGCCATAGGGAAAAATAACCCCTTTGAGTCCTACCAAGCAAGCTGCTTCTGTGTCTTTCTTTGAGATGTTTTAAATACTTCTTGCTATCTCAAATCTATCTTGTCCTGTATGTAATGACGCTTTATAAAAAAAAGAATGTTTTTAACAGTTTATTAGTAAAAGTTTGGAGGAGAAACATTTGAAGATAGAACTGATTACAGAGCCTGGTTTATGGGTTTTCCTGGGATGTAAAGTGTTAAAAAAAATACAAAGCCTGGGGATTTGCTGTGATAAGCATACAGATTAGCTGTCCACAGCTGTGATTCATTACTTTCGCTGCAGAAATTAAAAGTGGCTGAGGGGAGGGCACTGAAAATGCAAACCATGCTTCTGTGCTGTAAAACTGAAAGCAGTGAAAAGATTGAGGCTAATCTATGGCCTGCTACACCCGCAGAAATGTGTACGGACAACGCCTTTACATATAGCAGTTAGCAATTTTAAACTAGTAGCCTTCTCTAGCATAAACAATAACTCCCTGATACTGGACTATGTTATGATTTATCTACAATCTGCAACATCTTAAAATCGTATCTCGGGGAGTCACTCTGGGCTGTGAAATATTTACTCTGCAGATCAAGATCTTGGAGACAATAGCCGGAGCCTTGTTGGCAGGGGAGGTTCACCCAGAGGAAGTCTTTCACCACGGTAAGCAATATTTACACTTGAGAGTGAAGGCAAAGGAAATTATTACAGAGGTGTGAAAACTTATCGGTCATGCTTATATTTAGATTGAAACAAATTTTATTGATAAGGTATATGAACAGATGGTTTGAGGAAAAAATACTGTAACAGTTTAAATAGGATTACATAATAAAACAATGGATACCTTGCCTCAGATATGAAAATAATTTTAGAGACTCTACAATATGCGCATTTTTACATGATGCTTCCTCAGCTATTTAGCTAATTGGGTTTTTAAAAATCATTTATATTTCAACATGCCATGCCTCATCAGGTACCAAATGCCCAGCATTTTAAAAAAGAATGAGACATCGCTTTTGCTTTGGTTGGTAAAAAAGTATGTACCAATGGGAGAAAGAATGAAATTTTCTTGTAGAATCAATGAAATGTATATTCTCAAAAATTTCAAGCAACCAGAACTGGATTGGTAATAGCTCTGCTTACTTTCTGCTGGTGTCTTTGTTTTAAAAAAATAATAGTTGATCAGCGCCATGGGAAGATGGTATTCCTCTGCCTGGAGAATGACTTCAGTGAAAGATTGCCTCATAATTATTGGAAGCCATTCCAAAGCTTTTCATTTTATGGTACAATAGCACTACATGTTGTTACTGCAATCTATGCAGTTATTTAATAAGTTAGTAATAAATAAAAAACATTGTTAGTCCAGGCATGTCAATGTCCCATATCTAATCAGAAGTGCTGTGTCATGTACAAGAGTAAATGAACTGTAAAGTGAATGTTAGTGATCTGTGGCCTGATTTTCAAAAGCCTGCAAATCCTAAAGACTGACAGAAAAAAAGTATATTCATGTCTTTAAAATAAGCCAGTGTTGTTTTATGGGCAAATACTTGAACGTTTTACCAAACAGCCTGTGACTTACTCCAGTTATATATATTCGTACCCAGCTTTATCTCTACTGGAACTAATCGTAAGATTCTAGTTTTTACTCACTTATTTCAGATTAAATAACACTGAGATGTAATGTATTTGCTCATTCTTAATTTTGTGGAACTCTAAGCCTTTTGAAAAATCTTTAGGTTTTATGTGTGTAGTGTATCAGATAACTTTGTCGTTCAAGTTTTTTTATTACGGGTGTTCCCTTTAATGAGCTTTTAGATAGCCATAAGAATGGAGGAATTAAGTCACAATCCAGATAAATTTTCTTTTTTGTATATATTGCACATAGAGATAATATTAGACTAACATTATTAAGGCTACCATTATTAACATTATTAACATATTTACCAATAAAATGTCTACCTGCATGTAAGAAACAAAATAACCTCAGAAGGTCTAATGGCTGTCGAGACAGAATGCATGGTGACATTTTGTTTCTTAAAATATTTTGATTTTATATATAATTCTTGAGTTTGTAGTTCTTTTATAATATAAATGAAAAAGCACAGTACAAGATATTTACATAAGACAAAAACACATCTATCTGTCAATGAACATAGAATAATACAAAGAAGGCTTTTCATATCTGCTAAATCACATTCAAATATTTTAAATATAAAAGCTGCCTGGCTAGATCTAGCCAGTGACCTTTGGTGAATCTAGCACTCTGTCTCCAGCAATGGTTAAGACTGTGTGCATCAGAGAAATAAGCAGGTTTGGGGTGTTATCTGCCTCCCCCCCAACACACACTCATCCTGGAATTCAAAGGGTTTAGTTTTAGTGCAATCTACTAAGCATCTATGGCTGTATAATCTTCAAGCTTTTCTATAGAGCTTATGCAGGGCTCCCACAGTGCATCCAAATTATTGAATAGGTATTGTGCATCCATAAGGCTAGAGGGACTTTATACCCTCTGAGAACATGTGGATAAGTGCCCTGGTCACATTGACTAATAACCATTGAAGGATATTTCATCCTAATTTGTTAAAACTGTCTTTAGTGCAGTATAGTACAGTATATTATTGTACTTCTATGACAATAAAAAGAATATGAATTTTGCATTAAATTGTAGAGTGCATAGCAGAATTATACTCATTTTACACAATTTATGTTGTGCTGTTTAATAGTACAGAATTTTTATTTCAACATTTTAAAGATTGAATTACATGTATGGGGGGATTCAGTCTCACAATAATTTATTAACTGTTCTGGATTTTTTTTTAATTGGAATAACTTTTCCCCCTCTTTGCTGATACTTTTAACATCCTGTCTACTGTGATTGGTGAAGCTCATTGAACTGGTGCTTATAATTAATTATTTCCAAGATCTGTTTCTAGAGTGGTAGCTGCTTCAAGAATCTAAAATTGTATATTCATAGCTAGTATTTTCACATGCTCAGTTGTGAAAAATGGCTAATATTTTCACATGTTTACTTGTGAAAACATAAATTTCTCTCTGCCATTTTATGAACCAGTTTGTTGTTGTTGTTTAAGAACAGTTTCTAACTTTTCAGAGTCTGTTCAGTGTCAGATGTATTGAATGCATAATTTAATTTTATATAGCTTCTTATTTCCAACTGAAAATGTTAAACAAAGTAATCTCCATTACTCGGGGGGGGGGGTTGTCTAGCAATTTGTTTCAGTTGTAACTTCCTATTAGCCATAGTCCACCTGGATTTAGTACAGTTGGTATTTTCCCAGGTAGTTTATGCTTTTGTACAGGATGTACAGTCATTTTTTATTCCTCTTCTGAAGATCAATTGTGCTAAAATAAGACCATATCACTAATAATCTTTTTAGTATAGTTATGTATTTGTATCTGTATATGTAGCTGTCTATATATGAAAAATCAGGGGAAAGCATTTAGCTTTTGTCACTACCAAATATGTCTCCTGCTTTTCTTATAAAAAAAAATTCTGTGAATTCTTCTGAGATGTAAGACCCATTGGATTCAGTTGGACTCACATCCATGTTAAAGGGCTTAATTTCTGTGTGTCTTAAAGTATATCAAGGCTTGTGGTAGTAAACCCCACTGAAATTCAGTGGAATTTATTTTTCAGTAGTGACATCTAGGATTTCAATACAATTTTCTTTTGAAATTTACTTTGGCACTTGGGAAATGTTGTAGATTACAATTAAAATGGGAAAAGTTGTAGTTTACATTAACTAGATTAATCTGTTCAGTGTTGAGTACCTCCTCAAAACAGTCAGAAAAATACTATTAGTTTACAACTGATGCTCCACTGAAATGATACTTAACTGGACTTTTAATAATGTATGTTGCTGTATTGTGAATAAGGCTGGATTGAGGGGGAAGCGTACTCTGTGATCATGTATTTAAGTATACTGTGTTATGGTTTTGTTTTTGTTTTTTACCTTGACAACTATGAACATCAGAAGGTGGTCTCAATGCTCTTCTAATGAAGCTGGCAGGAACTGTTTTTATTCATCAGCATTTTAAAAAGCTTGAACAGGCATATTAAAGAGAAACTGTTAAAATCCACTTGGATTTTTAAGAACTCCTTAAAAAACCTTAATGCAGTGGTGTAAGTTTAATAAAATGCTGCTGTCATGATATCTCAGCACTGAGACAAAACATGGTTGACAGTCGAAGGTTCAGCAAGGTCACTGTCTTCAAAGTACTTGCAATGTAATCTCTAGTTTGTATGTGTGTTAGAAAAATTAGGAAATAAAAATTTCCAAACTGTTAGTATCTGTCACATTAAGTGCTGATCAAGACTTCCTGTGCTTTGAATTAGCTATACTGTGTATATGAGTCTTCGATACTTTCTTGTATGTGATATTGATTGTTATTATACTTCAAAAGGTCTGTTGTATAGTGTATTAGCCTCTTGGTTCAGTTACACAATGATGATATATTAAATCATAGAGGTCTTGCCTTTAACTGACATGAGTAGGATATCCTTTGTGGCCCCTAAATTTATTCCTTGGTAGACTCTATGGATAGTGATTAGATTGCAGAGTCATTTCCTTCTTAATCTCATGTAATTGTGACAAAATTACAGGAACTTTAAGGAAACTCAAGCAATTCCTCAAATTATTAATTTGTTTGTCTGGCATTTTCTAGTTGCATAAGTCATTTGTTTATCTTAAATCATATTTTTGAAGGGCTTTGCTCATTGTTTTATAAAAAAATGTTACCTATATTAATAAACTACAGTTCTCAGTATAATGTTACCTTATTTAATCCGAATAATCAAAGCGTTGCTTTTTGTACTGAAATCCACCTAGAGGAATTGTCATGCTGAGATTTCTTTATTGAAGTATTGGTGATGAAGACTAGATCTAGAACTTTTAGGGTCTTAAGGAATGTTTGCTTCCAAGAAGTTGCCATTCCTACCCCATTCTAAATGTTATGTATATTCTTTCTGCAGGTCTCCGGTAAGTAGCTTACAGGTTCATTGTGATCAGTCAGAGAACAGTAGTGTGGAACAGCTGCCCCCAGTACCAGCTACTATAGAGCAACTTCTGGAAAGGCAGTGGAATGAAGGGCAACAGTTCTTGCTAGAACAAGGCACCCCTAGTGACAGTAAGTATGTCATATGGCCATGCCTGACCATTTGAATGCTGAATGATATTAACTATGTGTGTAATATAGTATTCATCAGGGGGGTGTTTTATGATGTCCATATATTCTATATATTGGAAGGGTAGTGATAATTTCTGAAACATATTGATGTATTTAAATGTGATTCTGGGTGTCTTGGTGTGGAGAAATATTTTTTATTTTCCTGCAGAATTTTGGGCAAGAGAAGCAATGGGGGTAAACATGCTCTATGACGTGTTTCAGTGAAGAGATAGATGTATAACTTTTGAAAATATATGATTAGAAGATTTAATGACTCTTCACTGAGAAGTTGTATTCTGACTTTGTTGCCTTACATTTATATATACATTAATGATCTGAATTGTTCAAAATTTTTTGCTATTTAACAGAATTTCTTTAGCATGCTTTTCTTGTTGTTGATATTGCGTGAAGTGCCATCTAGTTGGTGTTTTGGGTTTTTTTTATGAATGGTGCCCTGACAAAAATGCTAATTGTGAGGAAATTCATGCAGGGATAATCCTTTAAACATGATAGCTGGAGGACAGGTTTAGCTAAGTCTTATTGCATCTCATTTGGGCACACTGAGAGTCCCTTTGTATGTTCTTGAAGAGGAGGGATAAAAAGCTAAATCCTTGGGAAATGACCAGATGTGCCTGTACCCGGTATACTTGTGTCTGTATTAGGCCCAGAGGTCACATTAAACAAATACAATTTAGAAATTTAAAAGTGGTTTTTCTTGTATTATAATGGTCAAACTGTCTGAGTTGTTGGCTGATGCAAGCCCCAAAATTCACCCCAAACCCAAATCTGTGAGCAGGAGTGGATAGTATTTGGCTCAGGATGAGCTTTATTGGCCAAGGACTGCAGGGTTCCTAGTGCTCCCTGCTGGGTGCTCTTTAGAGAGACATTGAAAACAGCTGGACTCTGTTAATTTAAATGCAATAAAATGGAGTAAAAACTTTCATTGATTACATAAAGGTGCAGGGATGTTTTGGTAAGGAATCAACAGAACAGTTTTTCCCCTTCGCCAATTTTTTTTTAAAAAATTAAAAAATGGGTTTGAGAGTAATATGTATATTGAATTTTCCAACCCAAGTTGGAATGGAGTAATGGATACTCCTGAAGAAATCTTTCTCTTCTCCACTCCACATCTGAATACATATTTTAAAAATCTTGTGAACTGGTGAATGTAACTAAAAACACATATATTACAATTAGTTTACAGACTTTGATAAAACAAGATCCCCCCCCAACATTATGCTAGGTGTGGGATTCAGGATTTGGACTCAAAATTGTGTGAGTTTTTGAGAAACTGGGACCTGTAGAATCTTTGGATCAAAAGTGTATGTTCATAAGAGCAATGGACTATGTACAGGAAATATTGTCACTTTAGAAAAGGTCTTGCATACTGCAGAAGTGTAGACAAACACATGTTGTATGTTTCTCAGTTAGTGCCTATAGTTTTCATTATGACTAACTGCAAATAAATAATAAATAATAATAAAAGTTTTATTTTTATACCGCCCTTCTTCAAATCAGGGTGGTGCACAGATAGGGTATATTTCATTTCATTGCTTAAACATCTAATAAGGACAACAGTTTAAGAGGAGAAAAGTACACTCCAAGAACATATTTGTTAATTGCTAATAAGAATTGTGTAGCTTTACAAAGTGTGAAAAAAATTCCAAGGGAATTTTCAGGGATTTGTAAATTAAAGGGTCGACATTTTTATTTAGTTTTAGGCATGTTGAAGTCATTACATCAGCTTCAAGTTGAAAATCGTCGCTTAGAAGAACAGATTAAAAGCCTGACTGCTAAAAAGGAGCGCCTCCAGCTACTAAACGCCCAGCTTTCTGTTCCTTTCCCAACTATTTTATCCAATCCAAGTCCTTCTCATCAAATGCACACATTTTCAGCTCAGGCTGGTAAGGAAAGAGATGTACTTTTTTCATGGTACTGTCAAAATTTCCAGAAAGTTTTAAATTATTTCAGCATATTATCATTACTTGTCATCTGTATGTGAAAAAAATAAACAGAATAGTTTTATTATTGCTTGCTTCTGCAGTGCAGCCTGCAAACCCAGTAATTCCTAAGCATATTTTTGAAAGGGTGTAGAGCTGTGAAACTTTTTTAGATAGATAAAGAGATGAGATTGGCATAAATGATTGATTTTACTTTATGTTTTTCAAGATGAAATTGTATACAAAAGTCACAGTATGAAGTGTTTTCAAAAGTACAGTTCAAACAAGCTGCTCATCTTCATGAAATAGCAACCGTCCTTCATCAGTACTTTTGTCACTTGAGTAGTTGCAGCAGCAAAAGTCATTGACATAAGTAGAACAGGGTGTTATTGTTATTGATACATATGATTTAAGACAAAATAAATTCCGTTTTATGCAAGTGTTTTACATAATGAGATGTATGTATTTGAGATGCAGAAGTTAATGTTGCTCTTTCATTTTTCATTGCTTTAGCTGCTAGCACTGATTCCTTGAACAACAGTAGAAGTCCTCATCTGGGAAGCAGCTTTCTACCTGACAACTCTCTTCCTGTATTAAATCAGGTATGTTTGTTTCTTTTTTTATGCATTGCAGACTTCTAGTAGGATAATATTGCATTTTGATTATCTTACTGCTATGTGAAGTTTGATACAGCTGAGCTTTTGTGTTTTCATTAGGAGATAAACTCCAGTGGACAAAGCACCAGTAGTTCCTCTGCTCTTTCCACTCCACCACCTGCTGGGCAAAGTCCAGCTCAGCAAGGCACAGGAATTGCAGGAGTTCAACAGGTCAATGGAGTGACAGTGGGGGCACTTGCCAGTGGAATGCAGACTGTAACATCCACCATTCCTGCAGTGGGTGGAATAATTGGAGCTCTGCCAACTAACCAGCTGGCAATCAATGGAATTGTTGGGGCTTTAAATGGTGTAATTCAGACTCCTGCCACAATATCACAGAACCCTTCTCCTCTCGCTCACACAACTGTGCCACCAAATGCAGGGCATTCTCTGCCAACTACATTGAGTAATAGGTAAACTTTTCATCTTGTTTGTATTGTTTCGTCATATTTTCACCATTTCCTAAAAGCCTATATTTATCAGAAATAGCTGCCTTTATCTTGAAGATGTTGAGGGAGAAATCATATTGTGTGTGCCAGAAGTTTAAAAATAGCATAGTACTTGCACTCCATTGTAAGTGGTGGGGGAAACTAAGTAATCATTGCTTGAGGCATCTGTTTGAATAAGATACAGGACCAGTTCAAATTATGGTGTTTGTCTGTGTTTGTGCATATCTGATGGTCATATTACAATCTAAATGTTTTCTGATGCATTTTCCTGTGCCTGCCAGTGTACATTCCAGCACAGCAGGTGCTCTTTTACTGTTTGAGATGGTGGGACAATTTGATATTAAGGCTATGCAACTGATTTATCAGTATCTTTAATGAGACAAATTGAGCAAATGGACCAATTTGTTTGAGCTTTAGATTGAAACGGGTTGGATCAATATAGTTCTAGAGCGGAATGGCAATCTGAATTACCATTCTGGACTGATTTGGTAATCTGGAAATTAAAAATAAGCAGGAAGAAACTAGATTATGTGCCTCCAACATTACAATATAAAGAAAATATCAAGTTGGGCGAGCAGGGAAGGGGGGTGCCTGAATTTTGCTGAGGAACAGCTCTGTCACGCAATCTGGGGCAAGAATCTCACCAGCCTTGTCCAGTCACATATTTGAGGCGGCAGCAAGTTATTGAAGTAATATAATTATCTCCTCATATTTTCTTTGTTCAATATTAGAAGCAGATTGTGAAAGAGCTGTGGTGTGGGGTTGTTCATTGTTATCCGAGTTGGTGTCACACAATCCTTAATTTCTTTTTGTTTTGTTGGCTAGTCTAACTTAATCATTGTTTGCCTTGCTTATTTATTTCTGTCTTTAATGTGTTATATTGAGTAAACCGCATGATAGGTTCATCTTAAGGTCGCTTAAGTTGGAAATGACTTGAAAGCACACAACAACAACAAACAACATGTGCTTTAGTTGCAGTTATGCTCCCGCCCCAGTTGTCCATTGTGAGGACTCATGAGGGAAGGCAGGCAATCTGAGTCATCCCAGAAAGGGGACAGCTTTGAGGTCAGAGAAGATCCTAGGATAGTTGTCTGCCTTGACTGTAAGCAGCTAATGAACACTACCAGCACTTTGCTTTAACACCAAATGGTGTCTTTCAGGAAAGAAGCAGAAGAAAACAGTAGAAGTAAGACAGCAGTAGCATGTAGGGGGCGGGAGGGGAAGAAACTGCCACTGCAGTTCTTTTTGCCATGAACAAGGCTTAGGTAGCCAACTCTGGAAGGGATGCAGTGTGTATTGGCAAGGGGATTCATGGAGTTATGAGTGGAAAACTTCCAGTGATTGCCCAGCTCACCAAATGCAAATGCATTAAGGGGGAGCAGGTGGATTACCCCAGTTGAACTGGAAATAAATAAAGCCTGCTTCCTATTTCCATGTGCTGTGTGATTAAATCTCACCAGTTGTTTTGCTGGTAGAATAAAGGGGGAAAACACACACACACACACACACACACACACACACATCACACTCTTGAAGTACATTGTCATTTTCATATATCACAACTGAAACTTTAAGAGAATTAACTGATTGACTCCAAGGGGACAATGCCAGGTGAAAAGCACAATGGAATGAATTGCTAAGACTGAGCAGTAAGAAACATTTAAAATAACAAACAAAACCTTATGTCTTTGGGAAAATTTTCCAGGAGCAGCAGGAGTTTGATGGTGAGGCATCAGAATCCACAAAGCATGGGTCATACCCACAAATTTGGTTAGACTAGGTAGAACTAATGTAGAATTTGGAAGGTAGTTAATTTTTCCCAAGGATATGCTTGGGGGATATTGAGGGAGCAAACTGTTGAGATTTCATAATATGGCACATAATAAAGCAATAGAAAGGGCAGGATGGACACATATTTTTCAAACTTGGAAGAAAGCATTCAATAATTTTCCCACCCTTTTCTTCTGCTCCATTCTCAGAATAGTCCTACATGTGTCAACAGAATTTGGGATTAAGAATGCCATATTGTTTCAGAATATGTATACCGTCCTCCCATCCAATGTGTGGATGTGTCATATGCGGACGAGCTCATGCAGATGGCAAGCCCGGTTGGACAAATGTGTGTGCGGCAGTGCACCACCATTGAAATCAACAGGACCCTGAGGTCCTGCAATTTTCCCCATAAGCAGGGGGGCGGGGTGGTCCAGAACGGATCCCCGCATATACAGAGGACCCACTGTATCTTATTTGTCCTTTCAAACTGTTGCATAGTTTAATCAATATGTTTTAACTGATGTTGTATGTTGTTTTTTCCCTTGCCTCGATCCATGGGGAGAGGCAGGTTAATAATAATAATAATAATAATAATAATAATAATAGCAGCAGCAGCAGCAGCAGCATTTTGTAAATATATAGAATAGAGCAGCTGTTAATTTTTTTTACCCGCATTCATCAGGATTAAGTAGTCACTTTGTTCAGCTGAGAGAGTGTGACTTTCCCATTGTCACCCAGTGGGTTTCTATGGCTGAGTGGGGTCTCTAGAGCTATATACCAGTGTTCAAACCATACTGGTTTATATGCAGTGTAAGTCAAATCACCAAGTAAAGGATTCCCATTACATTACAGTGCCTCAGGACTTGGGTTTCTTCCTGACCAACAGAGACAACTTTTGCTCCATCAGCACCAGCAGTTTCAGCAGTTACTAAATACTCAACAGTTCACATCGGTAAGCCTTGCCTTTTTATCATTATCTCTACAGTCGTCCTTCTGTTTGTGAGGACTTTGGATCCACATTCCTCACTTACTTGCGAGGGGCAAACGGAGACTTAAAATGGGGTGTGTGTCTCTGGTGCCCGCCCGCAAAGTTGCACCACCATTCATGTCAATAGGGCTTGAATATTGGCAGATTTCCGTTTTTGCGGTGGGGTCTGGAATGGATCCCCCACAAAAACAGAGGGGCAATTGTATTTCATGTTCAGGAGTCAGTATTGATAGTATGTACCCAAAACAGAAGTCAAGAAAGTGGGCAGATTAAGAAGACTGGGAGCAGCTATGCCAGGCCGGTAGAAGGTGGATGGAGCCGGTGAATTTTCTGTATTTGCGGGGATCTTGTTCCCCTAACCTCCGTGAATACGGAGGGACGACTGTAGCTGAAAGAAGTTGGCTACATGAGCTTTCGTAGATTTAAGTCTACTTCCTCAGATGCATTTCCTCTAAATACATCTGGGGAACTAGACTTAAGTCTACAAAAGTTCATGCAGCCAACTTATATCTTTCAGTTACTTTCAGAAGTGCTACAAGATCTCTCTGCATACTGATTCTACAGATTAACATGGCTATATCTTTCATAGAATCATAGATTTGGAAGAGACCACAAGGGCCAATCCAGTTCACCCCCTGCCAGGCAGTAGCTCACAATCAAAGCACCCCTGCCAGATGGCCCTCTAGCCTCTGGTTAAAGACCTCCAAAGAAGGAGACTCCATCACATTCATAGGGGTGTGTTCCACTGTTGAACAGCTCTCACTGTCAGGGAGTTCCTCCTAATCTCTTTTCCTGTAGCTTTATTTTTTAAATTTATTTATTATGGTATTTATACCCTGCTCTTCAGCCCTAAAGGCTATCAGAGTGGCTTACAATTATTATTTTTAATTGGACAGTTCCCTGCTCTCAGGCTTACAATCTAAAAAGACACGACACAAAAGGAGAAGGGAATGGTGGTGGTGAAGGGGATCAGGTTCAGCAGTTTGTCTCTCCCTCTGAGGCCTGGACCAAGGCAAATGGACTGGAGGGAGGGCTCAGCTTCTTAAGGATAGGCCCAATGGCGTTGGGCCTCTCTTTTCACTCCCTCCTGGGTCGGGTGGAGTCAGATGCCATGGAGGCAGAATTCTTCTTCTTGAGCTTAGACTCATTGTTCCATGTCTTATTCTCTGGAGAAGCAGAAAACAATTTTGCTCCATCCTCAATATGACATCCCTTCAAATATTTAAAGGCTATCATATCACCTCTTAACCTTCTCTTCTCCAGGCTAAACATACCTAGCTCCCATAGGCGGGTTACAGACCGCCGCAAAGTGGCGGTCTGCCGCCGCTTGCTCCGTGCGGGAGCCGCAGCAGCCACACCGCGCGGCTCCTGCACGGACCGAAAAAGAAGCTCCAAAATGGAGCTTCTTTAAGTAGCGCCTCTATGACGTCGCGAGGCACCAGGGGCGCACTCGCAACGTCATAGACGCCGCGACACGTGCGGACACACAGCGTCCGATACGTAAATATGGCGGCGGCCGTGTGGAATGGCCGCCGCCATATTGTACGTACAGAATACGTACTAGGGTTAGGGGTGTGTGGAAGCACCGGCCCTTCCTAACCCTAGTACGTATTCATTACGTACTAAATGGCGGTGTGTAACCCGCCATAGTCTCTCCTCATAGGGCATGGTTTCCAGACCCTTCACCTCTTTGGTTGTCCTCCCCTGGACATGCTCCAGCTTCTCAATATCTTTTTTGAATTGTGGTGCCCAGAACTGGACACAGTATGCTAGGTGAGGCCTGACCAAGGCAGAATAGTGGCACTATTACTTGCCTTGATCTAGACACCATACTTCTATTGATGCAGCCTAGAATTGCATTGGCCTTTTTAGCTGCCTCATCACACTGTTGACTCACGTTCAATTTGTGGTCTGCTAGGATGCATAGATCCCTTTTTCACATAGTCTTGTTCAGCCAGGTGTCCCTCATCCTCTTTTTTTGCCCTAAGCGCAGTACCTTACATTTACCTTACATTTCTCTGTGTTAAAATTCATTTTGTTAGCTTTGGCCCAGCTTTCTAATCTATTAAAGTCATTTTGAATTTTTATCCTGTCCTCTGGGGTATTAACTATTCCTCAGAGGACAGGGCCAAAATTCAAAATGACCTTAATTGATCTTTGATCAATTCAGTCTATTCTTGATGCATGTTAGATCTGGAAGACATGATCGCACAATACATGAGAGAGTTGGTCAGTCTGGCATACTAATTATTAATGCATCTATCCCACATTTCTTCTTTGCACACTAGATGACCATGGACATATGGAGATCAGTATCTTCTGATCTAGTTCATCTTGCTCTTGGTCAAAGTCTAAATGTCTACACCTAAGGCCTAAGAAACTCCAGCACTTTTCAAAGCATTGCTGTGCCTTAGTGTTTTTTTTTTTAATTCTTCTACATTTTATTCAATTGCACATTGACATAGACATTCTTTGCTTTTCCTAGTTCTGTCTTTTGCTGTTTTCATTCTCTTTTCTCAGAACTATATGTCTTTTGATAACTTACTTTTTGAGGGATGGCGCTTTTCTGGTAAACATCACAGAAATTTATCCCCATATTTCTCATATACAAGCACTGCACTCTTAACTGCTTTAATACATTGGCTCGGAGGAGGTTTAGAAGCCTCAGCACCATCATTCCTCCCCAAACCAATGTAAAATTATTGCAATGGTTTTCTTTCTCTTTAACATAGAAAAATGCAACCTACCAATATATAAATCCTTGGTGAATGAGAAACACTTAATCTGGCCTTCTTCAAGTTTTAGTACTCATTTTTGTGAATGCATAAAAATACCTTCCCCACAAAATAACTGACTGCTCCTTCACTGTTGTATTCAAGGAACAGCATCAGGCTCTTCTGTATCAACTAGTGCAGCAGCAACAGCAGCAGCAACATCATCACCAGTCTGAAGTACAACAGTTGCAGATTTCAGGAGCCACACAAATTCCCATCAATAACTTACTGGCAGGCTCTCAGGCATCTCCACTTCATACAGCTACAAATAACCCATTCCTTACTCTTCATGGGGATAATGCAACTCAAAAAGTCACTGTAAGTATGCACATGTACTGTTGTACACTGAGGTGGATTCAAGGGACATTGATTAGCAGTGTTATGGAAGGTCTTAATCTGAAATATGGAGAGGGCCAAGGAACTGTCTTAAGATTTAAAGGGAGAGGCAAAATTGTATTTTGACTAGCTGTAATGAGTGGAATGAACAGTTGCACCTATCTTAGCATCTAATCCCTGGAGTGTTTAGCAGAGCACTACTGCTGACCCCTCATGATGAAAATAAGCATAAGGCATCTTATTAGCTTCTTAGAATCTTATGAGTTGGAAGGGCACACAAGAGCCATCTACTCTACCCCCCTGCCATACATGTTTTTTCCAGGATAATAGACAGCTCATTCTCCATCTTCCTACTATAGAACAAATGTTCCAGTGCTGGTTTTAACTTAATTGCCAATACCTACAGGTCTGTTGGCAATAGCCCAAGATTATATTTTTGACATTTTGGAAGGCAGTAAGCATCAAGTAATGACACTAAATCTTCACAGAGTTCTGTTCAGTGGGCTCATTGAGGTAAGAAGGTGACTCTGGACACTGAAAGGCTATGGCAGTCGGGTGTAGCCTCCGGCAGTTCCTACCAACCTGATATGGCTGATGGACTGCATGTCCGCCATCCATCCAAGCTAAGAAAGGAGAAACTCATCCCCAGAAACTAGCCACCAGATGACAATTGGTTTGTCATGTGTGAACTCCATGATGTTGTGATGAAATAGTTGCAGTCTGTATCAGTGGAGAGACTCCCTGCAACCACATGTATCTTTCAGGTAGTCCAGGCAACTATTATAAAATGCTCAAGTGATTTTCTGGAAAAATAGGCAGCAGAGTGTTCTTCATTTGTAAAGAACTTAGATGTCAGTACTTAAAAAGGAAATAATAAGTCCTGTATTGTATTGATGTTTATACTGTCTGTACAGATGGGTGCCGCCATTTTGATGCAGCGGATGCTTAGCATCCACACGTGACGTCATTGTGATGTTGCAAGTGTGCCATTGGCGCACAGTGGCATCACAATCACACCACAAAAAGAATGCACTTTTTGCGAGTTCTTTTTGCTGTGCGGTTTGTCCGCTGCAGCTTCCTCGCACAGCAAAACAAGGCATGGGCAGACCACCCTTTTGTTTTTTTCAGGAAAACAGTACATTGTGTCTATCTTTAATCCAGACTTTCCCTTCAGAAACTGTTCCTAATGCTAGAGCTGAGGTCTAGAGCATATGACAAAATTACTGTGCACAGTAATACATATGCACAGAGCGTTTTTCCCCAATCATCAGTTAATAAGCCCCACACATAGGGATGCTTGATTAGAAATTTCAGACCATGGGAGTAGCTTCAAGGCAAGCTTGAGCTTCATTTACTTCCTTTCTTATCAGCTGCTGTTAACTAGGAGCTGTATATCGACTTAAATCATCATTTTACTGATCAATCAATATTTTGAATGATTTGCACAATATCCAAAGCTCAATGGAGAATGTTTGAAAACTTAAAATTGACTGGAGAAACCTATGGATAGTCAGAAAAGGCTACTTAGTTTTTTTTTAATACAATCCTCCAATTTGCTAGATCCTAATTAATCTCTGATGTGCTGATTTTCTGTCTCAGCAGTGAAATGAACACAGCACTTTCTATCACCTATTCATAATGAAATATGTACTTAGCTTTCTCAAATCATTTGGATATTCAATTATAAAAGCTCACTTGAATCCAAGGAGAAAGCTGGAGACATGTAGACTGAGGTGTTGGCATCTGCCTTCTACCCTAATAGTGAGGGGTGCTTATTTAGCTAGAATTCCCTCTCAAGTAAGAGAAAGCAAGGGATTGATCCTGCCTTCCATGCCCTTTTGGATGTGCTGAGAGGGTAAGCAGCTAAGAGCATAGACTTAGTTCTGAAGGAGAGCAGCTAACTGCAAGAAAATCAGACTCAGTAGTGGAGACCAGTGCCATCTTCCACTACCAAAGGTTTGAGTTTTGCTGTTGCTTCTCATATTTTCTAAAGCTCTTCTGATGCTATAGCCTCTCAAATTACATTTTACAATACATATGTAATTCTTACAGTTATAACATGACATATTGTGTTTCTTTTTCTCTCCAGAGACTGACTGATAAAAGTGGACCAATTGCACCAGAGAAGAATTGACATGGTGGATGTAGCAAGGAGTATCCTGGCATGATAGCACTTCATCAGGCTGCAAAGTGCAGCCTCTCTTCTAGAAGTGTGGCTAGATGCAACGAGGAGCGAACTGCACACTGGAAAAGTGAATCTACCTTAAGACATTTTATATAAGGCTTTGACCTTGTTGCTTTTTGTTGCACTGAAACTGAACTGTTTTTTTCAGATTTCATGGAATTCTTAGTTTGCATATTAAGACTTGTCATTTAGGACCGTTTATTTGAATTCTGCTGCTGAACTGGTAGCCTTTTAACATTTTGCATTGTTAATGAATTGCCTGTTGTAGTTCCATTGTTTTTAGAAAGCAAACCAAATTTGCAGTATCTGCCAATGACAGGTGGACAGTCCTGTTACCTGTTAAACAGCTGTTTTTAGAAATACCATTTTTTTTCCAGAAGAGGAGCAGGTTTTAAAATTTTACTTATTTTCTTAACTTTAGTGAATGTTTTGCTAGAGCAGGAGTTCGCAAGGAGTGACAAAATGGTGGTTAATCTTGATATATTTTTTTTTTTTAAAAAAGATTCCTGGAAAAAAACAGATCAGTTCAAAGGTTTTAAATTTTACCAGATGAGTAAGCAACTCAAGTTCTGGTAGCATTTGACCTAACCCAAGTGCCTGTTGCTTACCTCTGTTGGGTTGGAATGGCTTTATATAGCTGGTCATGCACTAAATAAGTCTTTGTAAAAGCCAGGAGTGTGTATACGACTTTGCACCAGCAGCCTTTCCCATTGATCTGCCTTTATTAGAAGTGTTTGTCACTATAGATAGCTCAGGCAAATCATTACCTGGGTGGCTTTCCACTAATAAATTACCAAAAAAAGAGGGGGGGGGGGGAGAGATTTCTCATTTCTATTAAAATGTTAACGGGTTAAACAGAAGTATTTGAATATTTTCAATTTAAGTAGGTGATTTCACAATATGACTATGCATTATAGCAAAAGATAGTTTGAAGCTGGGACTTAATAGCCACTAATTGAATATGTGTGAATTATTAGTGGAAAATGCTCAAGTATACTTAGACCTTCACTGTGTACCTAATTGGAAGAATCTATTGTTTCTGCAATATTGTTTGGTTAAACATTGCACAGTTCTTACCTCATTTCTGTAAATAAAGTTTTGTGGCTGTTTTGTATTGTGGAGAATTCATAAAATGTGGATATTTTGATTTGTAATATTTCTAATTGGTAGATCTAATTGAAAAGTAAAGAATAATTTATTTTTATATGTTCATGGGAATTTTTAAAAAAGTCACAAATCACTTTTGTAGATAATTTGCTAAAGTAAATCAGTGTGGTTTAATTTACTTAAACCACTCATTTAATATTCTGTAACAATTTGTATAAAATGTTGGTTTTGCCTAGATGTAAAATTGCAAGTTTATATAAAGATGTACAAAGCTTTGATTATTAAATTTTAATATTGCTTATGGCTGTGAACCTAACATGGAACAGATTTCTTCAAACTCTTATTTCAGTTTGATAGTATGCTAGTCATTATTGGATGCCATAGTCATGTGTTTATATGTATGAAATGAGGCTTTGTTTACAGGTTCCAGCTGGCATTTTCCTGCAGGCTGGTTCACCCTTATCTGCTGCATTAGTAAAAAACATAGTATCAAAGGGAGGGGAGATAGAAAGGCATTGCTCTGTTAGCAATATTACCAAACTTTCATTCACCTAAACCACCCCAAATAAAAATGAAGAATCAAGCACAAAAATGCCAAATCTGATGCATTAAAAGTGTGCTTTACCAAAGTTTGTTAGAGAAAGGCACTTGCAATCGGCCTTAGTGGAAATAACAGTGCCTAGATGTGTGTGTGCGAGCCATCTCTGATGTTACTGCTACTAGATTGATATCTCAATGTCTCACAGGCTGGGAATAGCTTGCCACTTTTGCTAGGAGCCACCCTAGCCAACATGGTCAGTTGTTGAGGATGTGGAGACGACAATTTCTGGAGGGCTCCATGTTCAATATTAACAGATCTCTCTTTAGGGCTCAAAATCAAAGAACAGGTTGCATTCCTTTAACTGTGGTTCTTCAAGTTATCAGCTATGAATACACGTAAAAGGGTTGTCCTGCACAGCAAGTTTCTAGAGCTGTTAGATGTGATTTAGCAGGAGCCTCACTCACTATACTATGCACATTCAAGCGCTGCTCCAGTCTTGCCCTCGATTCCTTGCTGCCAGCCACAGCAAAAAGAAACAAAATAGCTGGGAATGTGATAAAAGCTTCAGGAACAGAAGATGTGTCAGAACAGTCATCCTCAGGATCAGGAAAATGGACAAATTGATACAAACTTGTGGAGGTAGAGCATGGTGGGACTTGCTTTGAACAAGGCTGACTAGTGAGTTGCATGGAAGAGGCAGTGGAGAAGGCGCTCTCCTGAGTTGAACCAGAGGAGGGTATGAAATTGGAATAGAGATAGAAACTGAGGCACAAGGAAAAGACAGTGAAATACCATGGTAGAGAAGTGTGATAGCTGGTGCTGAAGACAAACAGGTAATATGGCTGAGGCACAGATGAAGGCTTAAAAGGATGAACTATACTGTGGCTGAAGAGGGCTTCTTGCCAGAGGAGGGTCTACTCAGGTAAGGTGAGCATGGGGAACACAGCTGCTAATGCTGCAGTGGTCCAAAAGGAACTGAGGAGAAAGTGGGAACAGTAGTGGTGGGACACCCATAGCAGCTCTAGCAAGTTCCAAACTTTGCTGTGCAGGCACAGATTGACCAATTTGTGTGACTAAGAGACTGTGAAGAAGAAATCAAATTACTTGGGAAACAAGAATTCAAATAAAATTATAATGGTTGTATTAAAAATTCTCTCCAGAAAGCCATCCAAAGAACAGTTATTTTTTCAGGTAGTAATAAATGCTTATTTAGTATGAATTGCTGTTCAATTTGCATGTGAAGTCCCACCTTGCCATTTCCCTGGAACTCTGCTCAGGCTATGGATAGGTCTTCACTCCCAGGCTGGCTGACTGTCCAGGAGGGAAGCTTTTCTGTACAGAGACAGTTTTGCCCTTGAATGTTTATCATTCTAAGTTACTGAAATGCACTGTTGTGGGTCATTTAAAACCCAAAATATAACTTCACTAGCTAAGTAAGAACAGTGTACTTAGCAATGGACATTTCAAGACAAGCTTGAATCCAGAGATGCAAAATGCTACCACCACCTCTGTGCTGATGGCCAACTGGCTTACCCACAAATGCCCAAGGAAATCTGAATTTCTGTGAATCAAATCTATATTTTCAAGTCCATGTTGCTTAGTACAGATGCAACTGAAGTCTGTTTCTACTGTTCACTATTTTGAAGCACTGTGGACACACTAGTCCAGATCTGCACAACTTGGCAGTAGGTAGGGACCAAAATTAAAATAAGCTAAACTTTTTCAGGCAGCAGATCGCTATTTAGTGACTCACTCTCCAAGTAAAGGTGTAATTCGTTAATACATTTGGCCCTCAGTGTCTGTGGACTTGCCATCTGGGGATCTGCGGATGGCAAGTCTGTGTTGTACCTAATGGCAGTGCATGCATGTGACCAAGCTGCCATTATGGACAGACCCTGTTCTCAGCGGCAGCACAGCCACATGCACATGCTGCCATTGGAGTCCCATTGTCCTTAATGTTGGCACGGCCGCATGAACGCGCCACCACTGGGAACAATGGAACTTCAGCATTTGCGAAATTTGGTATCCTTAGGGTGGTGGTGTCCAGAATGGATCCCCTGTGGCTACTGAGGGCCAACTGTATTTTAATAATTAATTATTAATTTATGTATTAATAATATTTTAAATATTAATTTGGCAGAGGAGCCTTGA
Source organism: Sceloporus undulatus (assembly GCF_019175285.1). Taxonomy (NCBI): domain Eukaryota; kingdom Metazoa; phylum Chordata; class Lepidosauria; order Squamata; family Phrynosomatidae; genus Sceloporus; species Sceloporus undulatus. Next base: position 24,800,695 of record NC_056527.1, on the reverse strand, counting down.
AGGGTGAATATTTACTTGTCCTCTTCTGCAGCCCAGCTCTTTCCAGGGAGAAAACCAGGTGGAGGAAGAGCCCTGAGGTCCTTATTGGCTGCCCGAAACCCTTTGGCGGGCTGCAAGTGGTCCATGGGCTGTATGTTGTGCAGACCTGGACATGTCCATTTAATATACAGTCAGCCATCCACATTTGTGGCTTTTGACTTTTGGAGGTTTGATTATTCAGGTAGTCAATTATGTTCTCGCGGTATTCCAGTGCAACTCTGCCAGAAGTTATCATAGAGTCACACTAGAGGAACTAGAGATTCCTAGAGAAAACACTTCCCTAGGCATTTGTAGGTCTTCCAGCGCAATTCTGTGGTCAACTTCCAGCAGATGTTAATTACAAAGTTGCACTGGAAGACCTAGAGATGCCTAGAGAGGTGTCAGGTTAAAAAAGGTGGGCTTTTTTATTTACTGTTTCCCACTTTCACGAGGGTTCTGTGCCTCTAACTCCAGTGAATGTGGAGGGCCCACTGTAACTGCCTCTTTTTCGGTTCACAAAAATTTGTCAAAGTCCCCTCCCCTCTTTAAGCTGACACAAAACTAAACAGTCAATCCTTATCTCCAGATTTTCTGGTGATAAGTGATACAGCATTCACTCTTGAGGTTTTTTTCAATCCAACATTTCCAGACTATGGGGCACTGCATACATGTATGTGCCAGCCATAAAATAAGATTGTTGGGAACCCAAAAAACTCTTTTCCAGAAACAGCTGCCTGTTGTTCCACACATGTTGTAATGCAAAGGACTCTAGTATGTATGATGAAGGTAGAAGGTGTATGTTTTCCATGGAGAAGGAAGAGAAGAGCACTTGGAAACAGCATAGCTGACTTTTCAAAAGGCATGATCCATCCAAAGAGAGAGAGCTAAGTAAGTGTTTTAAAAGTACATATACTCACTTTCCAAAGACATCCCTTTTATGGCATATGCAGGAGGAGGATGTTTAAGATCACCATTATCCTCTATTTCCTCCCTCTCCCCCATCTGCAGAGGCACCCAAACACATTACCTGTAAGGGAACACTGCCCTCCACAGCAAAAAGAGTCCTATTCAACGGCCTGAAGACAGAGTGCCCTCCCTCCATAACTGTCATCTTTCGGCCGTTGAGGGAGAGAGCAGGCCGGCCCAGATCAGGGGCGTGGCCTGAGACAGAGTGCCCTCCCTCCATAACTGTTCATCTTTCGCCGTGGGGAGAGAGCAGGCCGGCCCAGACGTCATCAGGGGCTGGCCTGAAACAGAGTGGCCCTCCCTCCATTAACTGGTCCATCTTTCGCCCGTTGAGGGAGAAGCAGGCCGGCCCAACGTCAATCATGGGCTGGCCTGAAGACAGAATGCCCCTTTACCCTCCAGATAACTGTCCATCTTTCGGCCGGTGAGGGAGAGCATGCCCGGGACCCAGCCGTCATCGGGGCTGCCTGAATACAGCGTGGCCCTCCCTCCATAACTGTCATCTTTCGCCGTTAGGGGAGAGATCAGCCGGCCCAGCGTCAATCAGGGCGCCTGAAGAACAGAGTGCCCGCCCTCCATAACGTCCATCCTTTCCCGTTGAGGAGAGAGCAGGCCGGCCCAGCGTCATCAGGGGCTGGACCTAAGACTGAGTGCCCTCCCTCCATAACGGTCCAATCTGTTCGGCCGTTGAGGGAGAGAGCAGGCCGCCCAGCGTCATCAGGGCTGGCCTGAAGACGGATTGCCCTCCCTCCATAACTGTCATCTTTCGGCCGCGTGAGGAGAGAGCAGGCCGGCCCAGAGCATCAGGGGCTGGCCTGAAGACAGTGCCCTCCCTCCATAACTGTCACTTTCGGCCGTTAGGGAGAGAGCAGGCCGGCACGTCATCAGGGGCTGGCCTGAAGACAGATGCCCTCCCCCATAACTGTCATCTTCGGCCGTTGAGGGAGAGAGCAGGCCGGCCCAGGTCATCAGGGGGCTGGCGGAAGACGAGTGCCCCTCCCTCCATAACTGTCATCTTCGGCCGTTGAGGGAGAGAGCAGGCCGGCCCCGCGTCATCAGGGGCTGGCCTGAAGACGAGTGCCCTCCCGTCCAAACTGTCATCTTTCGGCCGTTGAGGGAGAGAGCAGCCGGCCCAGCGTCATCAGGGCTGGCCTGAAGACTGAGTGCCCTCCCTCCATAACTGTCATCTTTCGGCCGTTGAGGGAGAGAGCAGGCCGGCCCAGCGTCATCAGGGGCTGGCCGGAAGACTGAGTGCCCCCCTCCATAACTGTCATCCTTTCGGCCGTTGAGGGAGAGAGCAGGCCGGCCCAGCGTCATCGGGGCCTGGCCTGAAGACATGAGTGCACTCCCTCCATACTTTCAGCTGTCATGGGCCGTTGATGAGAGAGCAGGCCCGCGCCAGCGTCATCAGGGTGGCTGGCCTGAAGACTGAGTTCCCTCCCTCCATAACTGTCCTCCATCTTTCGGCCCGGAAGGGAGAGAGCAGGCCGCCCAGCGTCATCAGGGCTGGCCTGAAGACTGAGTGCCACTCCCTCCATAACTGCATCTTTCCGGCCGTTGAGGGAGAGAGCCAGGCCGCCCAGCGTCACAGCAAGGGCTGGCCATGAAGACGGAGTGCCCTCCCTCCATAACTGTCATCTTTCGGCCGTTGAGGGAGAGAGCAGGTCATCAGGGGCTGGCCTGAAGATACAGTGTATCTTAATTGTAGATTTTTCTTGTACTGTTATATAATTTTCTTGTACACCGCTATGATCTATTTGGAATAGCGGTTTATAAATAAAACATATTATTATTATTCCTGATCCCATCTTCAGAGAGAAGTTGAAATTCAACCTCGTCTCTGAATCAACAATCTGAATTGTTTCTGTGGTTTAAAACAAGGTATCTGAGTCAATGTCTTGTTCCAACTGGTGAATAAGCTTGCCTGGTTTTCCATATTTTTAAAATTAAACACTTCATTTATATCGAAAAGTTTTTATCAGAGCCTTAGCTGTCATACTAAAACACCTTTCAAGCCCACCCTGTATGTGTTTAGTACTAACCACATTCTTTCCCCCCCTAAATTCTAAATGTAGTTACTGTACAATCTCAGTATAGTTTAATTCAACATATGTTTAAATATCTGCAGTTGTGAACACCTACTTCAAAATAGGCAAAACTATCCATTTCAATGGTGGCTTCTGCATACAACCCATGAAACAGGATGAATGTCACTACCACAACAAAATGTAAAGGCATAAATGTTATTTATTTATTAAGGCACATGACATACTGAAATACTGAGGTACAAAAATACAAGTAACGGCATATCTTTAAAATATCCCATTCTGTTAGTAAAATTCTTCAGGAATTCAGCTTTTTGCCATTTTTTTCTTCTGTACAAGTTCAACCAGCAATTTGTATCTGGCCATACATTCTTCCTGCAGAAAGAGATAGGGAGCAGGGCAATGATGGGGAAAGATAAGGTAAGAAATGAGAATGTTGATACTTTTATCAGAAACTTGCAGATCAAAGGGAAAGACTTTCCTTCAACAGTTCATAGAAATTTACGAGAGCTCTTCCCTAAAGGGTCAGGTCACCTTACTGCTTTTCACTATGTACTTGTACATATACAAGTTAATGGAGCAAGGTTCTGCAACTTACCAAAATGCAGTAGTTATTTCAGAGATTGCAACTCCCATCTCCTTGCTCAATATTTTGATTGGTCGCAATAAATGTACCATATGTGTGGATTTTTAAATATTTGAAATGGACCAAAACAGCACCCTCTCCTCTCTTTTCTGTCTAAAAGCAGGGTGGGCATATGCACAGCCCTCCAGATGTAATGAACTGCAACTTAGATCCACCCTAGATGCATAGCCAATTAAGAAGAATGCTGTGAGCTGCATGTCAGCACCTGGAGGGGGCCACACTTTGCCCACTGCCAGTCTAAATAAAGCAACAGTTTCTGACCCAGTACATTCCTGACTAAAAGAACAATGCCAGGAACTAATTTTTGACCCTATATGCAGCCGTCAATACACCATTTAGGAGAAAACACTACACGGAACAAATCCAAGCCTTAGCTTTGAAAGGAGGAAGGAAATGCAAGGAAGATTAGTCATATTTTGTGCCTGGTTCTTAGTGACATTTGCTAAAAACCAAACTAAACTTCCTCCTCCTCAGATTCAATTTTTGGCACAATCAAGGAGGCCGCACCCTGCTGCTGAAAGCCCTTCATCTCCAGCTCTTCTTGCAACACTGACCCATTTTAGAGCCTAGATATGGGTAAATCACTTGACAGGCCACTGCCAGGGATTCTTGGATTGATACCTTCATGTCATCTGTACATTTTCAGTGTTGCAAATAGTTGAAATGAGTGAATGTGTAAGAAATGCAGGCTATCGTTTACACAAAGGGATCTTTTGGGCCTCTGAGATGAGCTAAAAGAAGCTGGTCTCAAAGATACTACAAGATCCCTTTGCGTACTGATCCAGACTAACACAGCTACGTCTCTGAATTCTACCAGTGAGGGTATCATTTAGTCGCACATGCAAGCAGCAAGTCCTATTACAAATATATTTTCCTGTTACTTTTTGTCCTTGCATTAAATATGAAGGAAGAAGCAATATTTACTTTCTAAAGCTGATTAGCTTAAAGATCAACAACAGAATTAACTTCATGCCTTGCATCTAAACACTATTTTACTTTATACAGAAAACTATGACATACCTTACTTTTCCCTGGAACGTATTTTGCAATCTTATCCCAACGTTCTGCCGTTCCCTTTGGATACTGCTGTAAGGCTACTTCCAGAAGCTTCTGCTGATTCTGAGTCCACAAGTCTTCTGAAGTACGGTGTCTCTCTTTTTTTCTGGCCTCATCCTCACTGTGCTCTTCTTGTTCTGCACTATCGAAGTCCTTCTGCCGCTTCCCTCGACACTTATCGTCTGTTGTCTCTTTCGCAACAGGGAGTGTGGTTTCTGAGGCCTTTGAAACTGTTTTCCGCTTGCGGTATCTGGCTTCAGTCAACGCTGTGTCTTGATGGTTAGCTATTCCTACATCCATTGGTTGTGAGTCACAACTATATTTTGTTGCTGCATCGTCTTCACTGTCCTCTTCCTCCTCATTATCCCGCTGAGTGATTATATGATCTGATATGTTAACATTGGCCTTGTTGCATCTTGGGGTTTGCGCCAACAGTTTAAGCTCTGAGAGCCTAACAATACCTAACAAAAGAGCATCAGTTTCAGTTTCATTTGTAATCTGTTACATGGAAGGGGCAGAGTACAAGACAAGAAGCATGTTGCCAAATTATAATTGGTAGACATCCCAGGCTGATGCTCCAGTATTATTATTCAGCTGTTACCAACTTCAGATATGAAATATTTGAATCATCCCTTGAAAAATAAGAGATTAGCAATCTGGAATTGATTATGAGGTGTATACAAAGCATAAATAAATTTCATGTTTAGATTTGGGTTCCATCTCCAAGATATCTTGTTATGTATATGCCAATATTCCAAAATCTGAAATCCAAAACACCTCTGGTTCTCCCAAGCACTTTGGCTAAGGGATACTCAACCTGTATTAGCTGCTAGAAAATGCAGCCAGAACAGTTAATAGTATTTGTGACATCTGTACTGAGCTTTCACCATGCATTCTGCATTCTCGGGAAGGAGTGATCACCAAGCACTAAAGATATCTAACTACACATTAGTTCAGCAGCACCCACTAATTCTGGAAACAGTTCTTTTCATTGGAATTTCCCAGTGATATGGAGGAAGCACTGCTTCTTCTTCATTATTTCTTTGATTCACACAACCCACCATTCCTTAAAAAAATACACAAATTACTGCTATTGAGAGGTTTCAATACTTGTTGCAAACTCAACCCAAAGTTGATCACCAACAAAAAAAAGTCAGCTCCAAAGTCATGACGGGGGAAAGACAGGATGCACCGTCATACCCTTGTATCCTAAGGGTGGTTGGTCAGCTGCAGCAGTGACAACAGATGCTGGGTATGGAGCTTGCTTCCAGCAAATACCTTCTGCGCTCACCCAGTACAGGGAGCTGGTAACGTAAACCATAGTATAGTTGGGCTATTTTGTATTATGGTTCAACTATTTTTTGCTAATTGTAAGGATTTTTACAAAGAATACTACACTATGATTTGTTCCACAAAAACACTGTGTTTTTAAGCATGAGCTTAAATCAGAATCACACATGCATCTGAGGAAGTAGGCTTAAGTCTACAAAAGCTCATGCTACCAGCTTATTTCTTCCAGTTAGTTTCAAAGACTACAAGATCCTTTTCCATATCACAAAAACTGGTTGCCATTTAGCTGTCAGAAAACAAGGGCAGTCACTGGACACTTACCTGGAGCTGATGTAACTGAGTCTTTAATCTGTTTAGCTTTCATTGTAACCTGTTTAAGAAAAGAGAGCATTTAATTTTTAAGAGATTTGTAAGAGCACTCCTATCAAAAGGTTTCTAGAAAAATTGGTCAGGACAGCAACGATCAAGAATACTAATAGTTCACCTAGGCCAGAACTGCTGGCATGGATTGGCAGCAACCCTTAATGCTACAGAATATAATTCTCAGGTTTTCCTGGGTACATTGATGGCACTATATAAATAAATGATAATAATAAAATGATAATAATTAGATTACCCTGGGATGCAGATGACAAATTCATCACATTTGATTGATCATTATCCCTTGAGGAGGACATGTTCTCAGAGACTATGGCAGGGGGACAGTGTCCAGAACCCAAAGATTTGATGTGTATTTATAAAATATTGCAGTCAGATATTAGTATGGGATTAAGAGAGCTTCTTCTTAGCTATTTTTGCTAAATGTTCGATCACTGTCCTACAGAACTACAGCTCAAATGACCGTGTTTAAGGTACCACTAGATTTTTGCTTATTTTTCTACAACAGAGTCAGCTTCTTATTCCTGACCATTTGGAGGTCAAAACTTGAATCTCCCTGGCTTGACACAAATTCTGAGCAGGGTAGGAAAGCTTTAGCCATTGAAGGAGGCTGATGAAAAAGTGTGGTGTGTGAAGAAACCTGGCTTTTGCTGAGAGAGATTACTGGTACATCTAGTTCTGCCTACACATACTTTTAATCTAATATATTATTCGCTCATTCTTTTTTTTTCTAATTAATTTTTTCAGTTTTTACAATAAAACACATAAGTTTGTAGAACAATGACAACAACAACAACAAACTACAAGAGCTATACGTCTAACTAAAAAGATTGCATGTACAGCGCTGTGTAAATTTACAGTGCTTCATAAATAAAGGTTAATAATAATAAATAATAATACATTCAATCCACATATACATATAAGAGCCTCTGATAGTTTGATAGTTTAAACTGGGAGTATTTGACGCGTACTTTGAACAAGTTGGGGATTGGTGATAGATATCTCAGTTGGATACGAAGCATGTACACCAACCAAACCGCTAGGCTACTGATTAACGGAGAGAGAACCTGACAGTTTAACATACAGAAAGGGACAAGACAGGGTTGCCTGCTGTCCCCATTGCTATTTATAACGGTGATGGAAGACCTCAATAATAGAAACAGAGAAGACAGCGAAATTACCGGAGTAAAGATTAAGAGACATGAATTCAAGTTGAAAGCTTAAGCTGATGATCTTGTGATCTTTTTGGATAATCCAGCTACATGTATATATATAGTAATAGATATAATTAACAACTTCGGCATAACTTCTGGATTCAAAATAAACACACAAAAATCAGTGATCATAACAAAAAAATCTATCTTCCATTGAAGAAAAGGAAATGCAAGAACACACAGGTTACAAAGTGGTGAAAAAGACCAAGTATTTAGGCATTTGGATCACTAACAGAAACACTGAACTTTTTGAAAACAATTATAAACTCATATGGAAGAAAATCAAACAAGATATTCTGAAATGGTCTAAACTAAATTTGTCTTTCTCCGGAAGAATTGCTGCTGTAAAAATGTCTATATTTCCCAAATTCAATTATCTACTTACTAATATTCCTATCATCTCAAATTTGAAAATGGAACAAAGAAATAAGAAAATTTGTTTGGGCAGGAAAAAAACCGTGAGTAAAATGGAAAACTTTAATTGACACAAATCTAAATGGCGGATGTGATCTACCTGACTTCCAGATATATTTTATAGCTAACAGTTTAACTTGGGTGAAAGAATGGATAAACTTGACAGATGATAAACTACTCGCTTTGGAAGGTTTAATATCCGTTTCATACCTGTGGTACAAAAAATACAAGATTAATAGAGATTTCAGACACCATTTCGTTCGGGATGCTATGTTGACATCTTGGCTCAATGTGAAACAACTCTTCTATAGGAAAATCCCTGGATGGATCTCACCCCATGAGGCGCTCTTTAATAGAACTCAGATCTCCAAATGGATAAGATATGAAGACTTATTAATAAAAAATGACATAAATGACTACAAGCTAAAAAAATAGAGGAAATAACACCAATGGAGATCCAAAAACATTGGTTCCTTTACTATCAATTAACAAGCAGGTTTAAATTGGATGCAGAGACTGAAAATTTTGAAATTGAAAATACGGAATTGGATAACATACTTCGAAAAGAAAAAAAGAAACTAACATCTAAATTATAGAAAATTGTATTACAAAGAAAGGTGGAACAGAATGTAATAAAAGAATCCATGATCCAATGGGCCAGAGATCTTGGCACAGGAATAGATCTAGAAAGCTGGCAGAATGACAGGGAAAAAACACAAAAATTTACTGCATGTCTAAACCTCCATGAAAACTTAGTGCTGGAAATGCTTGAATGCAAAAGGAACTTGGCTACATGTTTGGTGGGACTGTCCTAGGATAAAGAAATATTGGAACCAGATTCACCTATCTATAACTGAAATTCTTGGTATTGAATTTGAACAAACTCCTGAAATTTATCTTTTAAATATAACAAACAAAATCCCAAAGAGAATAGAAGCCCTTCATTGGCGCAAGATTCTTTATATGATAACAGTTGGAAGGTTGCTTCTGGAACAATATTGGAAACTAAATGAGATTCCATAAATTGATGAGTGGTTGATAAAAGTCTATGATATGATGGAAATGGACAAGCTAACTAATATTATTCATAGAAAAGATGAGGAAAAGATAGAAAAGGAATGGGAGGCATTAAGGATTTTTTGTGGTAAGCGCTGGAAAGACACATAAAATAACAAGATATATGGAAATATTACTTACTAACTCTGACAAGGATAGGAAAGTGTAAATCAACAATGAAATAAAGGGACTGGAGTTATCTAAGACTATAAAGAATATAAGGAAACAATGTAGAAGACAGTAATAAACACAAAAAGACGAGTGATATATGTAGGAAGTATATTTATTTTTATTTAGCTTTCTGAAAAACTGGACAATGTTGGACAGCTGAATATTTAGGAAGATACAGATAATTATGTGTTTGTAAATGTAAGATGTTATAATTAGTCATCTATCTAAATGTCGAAATTTGTCTATTTTCTTTTGTTGTTTAATGCTTGAATTTTCAATTAAGAAAAAAAAGAGCCTCTAGATTTACAACCCCTCCAGCAATCCAGAGATAGTGTTTTAGCCATTTCAGACAGCTTTACAGATGTGAGATACCGCCTATGGATGGTTTTCAAAGTATTCTCTTTCACAGATGCTGAACAGGATTTGTATGACAATGAAGACCAAATATGAGCCCATGCAGTGTTGGAATCGTGGTTTTCTATTCTCCTTGCCAAAATGAGTGCATATATTGATGTGTTCCGGGAAAAGTTTGTAGATAACTGTCTGTTTAGTATGAGATATGGAATTCAAAAAAAAATTTCAAAAAAGGAGAGCTGACGTGGAGATTCTCCTGCTGAGGCTAGATGTGATGCAAAGGAAGCAATTTGGTGTGCTTGAAGCCAGGTAATGTTAGTTTGTTGTAGGTAAGGTTTTATGGTGGTGGTGGGCTATGGTAATGCACCAGAGAACAGGTATAAGGTGAGGTAGAGTCCACATCTTCTCAATAACCTTATTAGTGGGAACTGATCATCTAAGTGAGAAAGAGGGTGCAAAAAAAAAAGAGGTTAATGGGAGAAGGGTCCTGAGTTAGTATGTGTTTCCATTTATACCAGATGAGTAGGGAGCTGGATAAAAACAGATTAGATAACCTACTAAGTTTCTGTTTTGAAATGTAGAGGCAAGTAAATTCATATTATAAACTTCTAGACTTACTCATCTGGTAGCACTGTTGTCCTTAATTAATTGAATAATTTGGCTGAGTTGGAAAGCCTGGAAATACAGTGCAATATCTGGGACTGCCAAACCACCGTTCTTGGAAGTGATGTGTCTAGTGGATTTGGGAAATCTAGGTCTCTTTTTATTGAAGATAAATTGAGCAATTAATTTTTGCCATTTCTTGAATCTAGATGGGGGAGGAGTCAATGGGATTGTTTGAAACAGGAAAAGAGTCGAGGTATCATGAACATCTTGACTAATGCAATCCTACCAAGGATGGAAAGATTTAAAGCCTTCCATTTTCTAGAGTTATGTAGCATCCATGTGTCTACTGAGTTATACTTTCAGGGTATGAGTTGCTGGGTGTCTTTTGTGATGATTATTCCCAAATAGGAAAAACCTGAGAGATGAAGTTGCAAGCCCACTGGGTCCTGCCAGATTTTTTGCTCTCAGTATGAAGTGTTTAGAGCTATAAATATGGATTTATTAAACTTAATTATTAGACCTGACAGATAATTAAAGTTAATTATTGGACTCAATTGTCCTTTTTAGAGGCAGAAATGATAATTCTGGGCATGATTAAAAAATCAACACATCATCAGCATAAAATGCAAACTTATGGTGTTGGTTGTTGATGCAAAGGCCAGTGATAGCAGCATCATGCCGAATCATGTTAGTCAAGGGCTCTATTGTCAATGGAAATAGGAGAGGTGACAATGTCTGTTCTCTGGTGCCCCTGGAAAGTGCAAAATGTGTTGAGGCCTTTGACCAACACCATCACCTCTGATTTCTCATAGATAAGGCAAAGTGCTCCTATGAAGCCATCTCCAAAATCCATTCCTTGAAGGACCTCAAAAAGAAAGGGTCATTCCAATGTATCAAATGCTTTCAAAGCATCAAGCGAAAGTAAGGTGAGAGGAGTCTTTCACTGGTTGGAATGGTAGATGATACTGAGTACCCTGTGGACTGGGTCTGCTAAGTATCTGCCTGGCATGAAGCTCACCTGGTCAGGATCAATGTATTCTAAAATAAACTCATTTATTCTAGAGGCCATAATAGAGGTAACTGTCCACTCATTCTTTACTAAAACCAATATATCCTTTTCACAATTATCTAAAGAATCTTCCCAAGGAAAACGACAAAACCCTCAAGTGTAAAGATACATAATTGAATACTAAAGGTAGGATTGTCCATGGCATTATCTTTCCAATTTCTATGTGTGGTGGTGAAAGCTGGGCAGTGAAGAAAACTGATAGCAATAAAATCAACTCATTGGAAATTTGATGCTGGAGGACTGTACACATCATAGACTGCTAGAAAGACAAATAAATGGGTCCTAGAGCAAATGAAGCCTGAACTCTACCAAGAGGCCAAAACAAGACCATTGTACTTTGGTCATGTAATGAGAAGACAATAATGCTTTGTAAAGTAGAAGTCTGTAGGAAAAGAAGTCAGCATTCCAGATGGATAGACTCAAGCAAACAAGCCACAGTCTTGTGTCTGCAAAATCTGAGCAGGGCTGTTGATGACAGGGTGACTTGGTGGTTTCTCATTCATAAGGTTGCCATAAGTCAAAGTTGACTTGACAGCAGTTAACAACAATAATAGTAAAGAACCCCTAATTTCTAAAACAGATTTAAAGTTATTTGAAAGTCAGCACCTCAAGCTAACAACAGAATTTAAAAAGCTGTGTGTTGCTACCCATGAGCTCAATCCAGGCAGCCCAATGGTAGTTAATCATTTCCCTATCTCCTTTTTGACATATGGCTTGCTTTCATAACTGCACCCCCTTCCCTGTTACCCCACACTGCCAGGCACCACACTAATTAGAAAAATGTGCTCATATCTACCCACCTGTCCATTGTTTTGCTGCCTACCTGTGCCTTTTACATGCAACCAGCAAATCCCCCATCAGCCTGCTATTGCAACCTGAATACAGGAGATTAGTGACTACAGAGGCAAGTAGAATCAGTTTACATCATCTCAGGCCAGGCAAGCAAAGATATTATTTCATGGAGGATGGAACTAGAAAGCTCTTTGCTGTCAGTTTAGAAAACCTGCAGTTAATAATCACATTGAAGTCTGTTTTGCAATGCAATTAATAACTTAAAAATAATCATGGCCAGGATCCAGAGCAGAGCTTGGAAAAGTTACCTTTTGGACTATAAATCGACCAGGTAGCATTGCTGATTGTGGTATATACTGCCCAAAAATTTTCAGCTTAAACTTCAGCATGATTTTTTGCTCTTAACCTGCAATTTGACTTAGAATTTGGGGAGATCGAGTAAACATAAAATTCAGTCACATAAATAATACGTATCCAAGCAATTTAAAATAGGATGTTAGGGGTGGCGATCTCCACAAGACTATATAGAGCATTTTGTAGATACTTGTCACTCACCAAAACACTGATGAATCTCCAACAATGTTCACTGCCACCACATACCTGTTAGGACATCACCTAATCTGGGTCGTGGCCACGTGATGGAACATAAACTTTTACGTGACAGGTCATTTTAAATAACACTGGGCTGAAGCAGTGTTCTCTGAAGATTCAAGAAACTATTATATTTTCTCCACCAAGCTTTTAGGAAGATGATCTGCTTTCTCAGAAGGGACAGTAGCAACCATCCTCAGGCACATGCTGCCATTGCTGCATTGTACACTGAAGCCACCAAGAACCAAAGACAAAACCCAGATGGGCACTACAGATTAACCCATTAGCTGATTTCACTGTATCTGAGGTATGGTTTATGGGGACCTGAGAAAGGGCCTTCTCAGTGGTTGTCTCCAGTTTCTGGAACTCCCTTCCTGTGGAGGCCAGAAAAGGCCCCACCCTGCTGGCCTTCCATTGGCAGGCAAAGACCTTTTTATTCCAGCAGGATTTTAAAATGGAAAGTTTTAAAAGAATGGGTTGAATAGTTAGAGGCTGGAAGGGTGCAGAGAAAGGAAACGATAAGCTGAGTGCACACACAAAGAAAGTGCACCTGCCTTACCCTGAGATCAGACCAGTTACATCTCTACCCTGGCTCAGGTCCACATTATTTAGCAGACTGTTTCTCCTGGTATGAACCGATCCAGATGCTGAGATCCTCTGGAGAAGCCCTTCTCTCCGTCCCAACACCATCACAAACACGGTTGGTGGGGACGCAAGAGAGGGCCTTCTCTGTGGCTGCACCTAGACTTTGGAATTTCCTGCCCAGGGAGATCAGAATGGCTCCCTCCTTGATGGCCTTCTGCTCGCAGGTGAAGACCTACCTATTCACACAGGCGTTTAAGGAATTGCTATAAGGACAGGCTGGGATGTTGGACAATTTTTTAAAATTTGATACAGCTTTTTCTTTATATATAGTTTTATCTTTTAAAATATGTTTTATTCTTTTAATAACTATTTGTTTTAATACCATAATAATTTAATTCCTTTTTAATGTACTTTTTAAAAATTTGTTTTAATTGTACTGTTTTTAATGCTGTGAAGCCGCTCTAAGTCCTAGTCCTGGGAAAAGAGCAGGATACAAATAAATAAATATAATAATAATAATAATAATAATAATAATAATAATAATAATAATACCCTCTTCCCAGAAGTAAGCTGCAGTGGCCTTTTCTGGGGCTTCAAAGCTGCCAGAGAAGAGGTTTTGGTGTGTAAAGGGCTACAGAATGGCATCCTGTGCCTTGTCCAAACACAGACAGGTACACAGATAAGCCCTAACTGTATGCAGCTATGTCCCTAACAGGATTCCAGCCTGTGATGGAATATTCTTTAAAACCTAAGTTGAATTCACCTTCCAACCCCAGAAGGTACCCTGTCGCTAACACTCGCCCTACTTTCACTCTTTTAGGCTACAAGCCAGCTTCAAAATTCCAGGTAGCATGGATTTTCTTCTTTTTAGTTTATAATAATAAATTCTGTCAGAGTCAACCACTATACAACAAACAGTTTTATTGAGAAACATACAAAAATAAAGTATCTTGTGTGAGTTAACTTCAAGCTTGGTATGGTTTACTGTACATTAAAATCAAACACTTGACAAACTTTAGCCACTCTATCCTACTCTCTTCCCTAGACACACATCTCTGTGTCAGCTCTTCAACTATCTCAACATTTTTTCTTTCTCTCTTAGAAGAACCACCATCCAGATGAGACAAGACTAGATTGTCACAACTGAACTCTGCTTTTTTAAATCTCCAACTTAGCAGGAGGCCTTTCCCATCAAACACAACTGGGCTCTGTTTTGCTCCTCCTACAGCCAGCTATCAAACTGTGCTTCACCTCAAAACTAGCCAGCTTCTAACACCACTTCTTCACACCCATTGTGTGTACTAAGCTACAGGTGTGCTCAGAACATAGATGGAAAGTATAAAAGCTGGAAAAGAAATCACCACCACCACTATGAAGGGATGCAAATGAAGAGGAAACTTCATTTGTTAGAGATGAAGCAGAAATGTCAAATGAAGGGAGAACCTGTTTTCTTTCTTACATGGCTTCAAGTATAGAAGTTCAGTGAAATGAAGACAAAAGTTTATTTAACAACACAGTGCTGCTCCAGATATCTTTCTCAACTATATGGTCCTGAACCATATACATGCCTTACCATTTACACCAAGACCTTGCCACAAACCAAGATGCCAACTCTATCCCACATCTATTCTGGGAACAATATTATAGTAACCCAGTAATATCACCCACAACATCAGAGGTACATTCACTTTTCCTTCCTCCAATGTGATACAATACCATCCTATGCTACAATGCATCTGTACACTCTACATTGGAAAACAGGACAGTCTCTGTGCAAGATGAGAGATTGACACAAATGAGACATTAGAAGTGGCAATACTCCCCAAAAAGCTGCAGAATATTTCAACCTCCCTGGACATATAAAAAATTACAGAAAGCGAACAACTGAAATGAATTATATTTACAAATTCCAATCCATCAGCAGAGGTAAGAACAAAGGAAATGGTTTCAGGACACACTGCATTATTAAAACAAGAGCCCTTGTACATGTAACAAAAGAAATTGTCTCAGAGAAGGTTTCGAACCCAAGGAAACTGATTTCTGGTAAGCAGATTGATTGCTTCACACATTAACATTAACTGACCACTGTAAAGATCTAAAAGAACTGTATCACCTTACACATCTCTTTGAAAATTTAGGGCAAGAGTCATGATTTGCAATTGTCTGGATCCTAATACATTCCATCACACTCTCACAACTGTGTAAATATGTTTTTATCTTGATGTCTATATATCACTGTGTACTGTATCTGAAGAAGTGGGTTTATATCTATGAAAGCTCAAGCCGTAATAAATATCACTTAGTCTTAAAGGTGCTACTACATTCCTCCCCCCCCCCACCATCTCCTCACAAAATGGTGGCACTCATGTACTACTACGTGTCTCAATGCACCAGCCACAGTAATACAAGTACAAATATCAGACAGCAGTGAGGATGCTCACATAAAATGGCATCAACACATACTCCGTTACCAGTCTTGAAGGACCTCTTGGAAAAAATTAAAGTTCGCTTGGCCTGTGTTCACTGAGAAAGGCAGGGAAGAATGAGCCATTAATGAATTTAACCAAAGGAAGTGCACCCTTTGTATGTGTCTGTGTGCGCACATGCAAGTGTATGTGGTTGTTCAGGGGGAGAGGTAGAATGTTCAATTATTTCTTCAAGTAGTAAGAGGGCAGGAGTGAAAGATACAAATTCACCAAGGGGGAAATGGGTCAAAGAACAGATGTGTGGAGGCAGGCACATAGTGCTGGTACAGGTAACCAGGTCAGCTGGCAGGAACTCTTGATTAAAAGAGAACAGAAAGCAGCTTCCCTTTCATAATCAAAACAATTGATAAAAACAAATCTAATATATACCACCAGCGCAAAGCAGGAGGGTAATTTAATAAATGCTGCATTATCTTTTAACTTACAAATAAGAATATGATCTCATTATACTGACTGAGAGTGTTTCATCTCATTTTGTTGGGAGAGTTGAAATGGCTGACACGTCAAACAATTGCTTGAAACGTTTAGATCTTTTAGGCCAATTCTCTCATCAAACTGACATGAGAAGTTTAGAGTCTGATATAGGCTGACCCAAAAGCACCAATAAAATCTACTAAGCAACTCTTACTAAGGTTTCTACTGCATGGTCACGTGTGTGTGTGTGTGTGTGTACCTGCCTTCAAGTTGCCTGTTGACTTTTATGGCAGTCATATGTATTTGATAGTCTTTTCTAAGGCAAGGAATACTCAGAGGTGGTTTTGCCAGTTTCTTCCTCTGAAATCTAGCCTACAGCACCTGGTATTTTTTGTCATACTTATCACTACAAGCCATCTTATTGTCACTTACTATGCTTTTAGTGTGTTACTAAAAATATACTGAAAATAACAAATACAAACAAAAGGTATAACTTTTAATACAAAATTAAAGTATTATTATTGCTAAAAGTTTGCCCTTAGTATATTTTGGGGCTGTACACACAGCGCCGAAGGGGTGGCCTTCAGCCGCCCCTTTTTCACCCAAATTGGGGCTGCATCCCCAATCTGGCCTTTCCAGGGTGCAAAAAGGAGCTGCAAAAAGTGCTGTGTGTTCCTTCGGCGCCGGAGGAGTGCCATGACACAGTGCCCTGGGGGCGGAGCCATGGCATGCATCATGTAGACGCTATGCCAGTCTGCACAGGGCCTAAGTATACCTTTAGTATAATTCACCATCACGGCCTGTGGAGCAGGAATGGCATGTTAGGATTGTGCATTCTGGGAATCTAACCACAACCTCTGAGAATGATATACATACTGCAGAATCATCAACCTCGTGTGGGAAGGGTGGGTGAAAGGATCAAAGCACAACCAAGCTTACAGAGGTCTCATCCTTAACCTCACAAAGGGTGTCATCAAATTCGTTGAGGCCATAAACCCTAGGAGGACCTAAACATCATTGGCATGCATTCTTTGATTGTGAGGACACCGAAGGGTGACTCTCTGGAATAGTTTTTCTTCTTATGCTTTCCTTCAATCAACTGCACTTTAACCTGGAAAGATTTCCCAGTGTGGGGAACACATACTTGCCACCCAGATGTCAGAACTTGCTTGTGGGGTCAAAACTGACTTCACCAGTGACCATGCCAAGTGGAAGAGCTGGCAGTTGGGACCAAAGCAGACTCCAAAGGTATCATTACAGCTTCCATTCTGACAGAGGTAGGTAGCCATGAAGATTTTATTTGAGACCTGAAGGCTTGCTTTTATAGGAATGCTTTAGATGCACTTCTCTGTTTTATCTCACTTGAGACATAAAGGCAGTACAATGGGCATAAGAGGCTACTCACATGGGCTTCACCCAGACTTCAGGTGTCCATCCCATCCTGGGATTTTATTAGCACCACCAGAGATATACTTTTTGAAGGATGTCAGTAAGGAAGAGGCCTGGAGGGCAAGAGCAGCTTTGACCATCAAACGCTAGACAACCATACCAGCTAACTCCAGGATTGAACCAACCAGAAAGCTGTGACGAGACCAAAGATAGGTCAATGAACACAGTTCCTCTCAAAGACGCTGCAGCAGAGGATGAAAATAAACTGGCATTTCAGTGGGTAGGTCCCTATTTAGGGCTGATGGAGGTAGATGGAGTTATTGTCCAAATGCTAATGGAATGCTCTAGAAGATTCTGAAAGACATTCTGTGCAGGCATAGGATAATCAATTTGTGTGAGTCACGAAGACCATGAAGAAGAACTGAGGGTTTAGGCGGGAAGTCCACTGGTCAAGTGTGTGGTGGGTGGGCAGGGCTACCACTGAAACACATATAGTATTGCTTCAGAAGGTTCCAAAAGATGCACTGCAGGGGCAGAGATAACCTATCTATGTGAGTCACAGAGATTATGAACAAAACATTGCATTTCTACTTTTCAAAGCATTCTGGTTAAGGTGCACATTTTTTTAAAAAAAGGCAAGATGGATATGTATACTCAAGGCTGAAGGGTTGAACATTTTTCATTTAGAAAAAAAATACAGAAAATATTTTAGTAATTTATTAAGTCTTCTCCAGCTCTAAACACTGGTAAAACTTAGGGTCATCTAGTGGAACTGACTGGCATTTTTACAGTTTTATATTTATTTGCATTTATTGCATTTGTTTATTATTTGAAGATGTATATTGTTAAATGTTGTGCACTGAATTCAGTATTTCTTTTAAAGTAACAACACATTAACAGTGGTTCAGGAAAAGCAGAAGAAATACTTTGTACAATACATAATTAACATATGAAATTCATTACTACAAGCTGTAATGACAGCCACCAACTGACAGCTAGTCTACGTAAACAAGAGAACATATAATTCCTGGATTGGACCATTAAAAGATAACTAATGGTGGAATTTCATGATTAAGCATAAAGACTTCCTGCACACAGAAAATTAGATATCAGAAGGAAGCATTTCAGTCAGCTTGTTTCACAATGTTCTAATATCAGGATGACAATTCAGCCACAAACTGACACACACATGTACATAAAGCAACCTGCAATGTGGTATGATGCAGTCCAGAAAAGTTTTACAACTCACCCTAATGTGGTTTTAAAAATAACTTTAAAATGTTTAATCCATTATAATTTAGGAATTAGTTCTTAACAGAAGGAGAACAGCCACATTTGCTAAAAGAAAGCAAGATCTTGAAAGTTAGAAAGAAAGGGTAAATTCCAATTATATGCTTATTTGGCTGTTGTAAGAAGGTTACTTACTTAGGGAATGGTTTGGATACATTTGACAGCTGCTCACTGAAAGTCTGGAATTTATCTTATCTCAATTTTGATGTACACATGGCCACTGGGCAGTGCATGTATGCAGCTCAGACTATCACTGCCACACTTGGTGCTTTTTGGTCTTCACAAAGAGGAAACCCATTTAAGCCGGTTTCAGCGACCCAACAGGTGATGTTTCCAGCCTCCACAAATGTCTTGTGCCATATAGCCTTTGGGTTATTTCACTGCTCAAATTGCTGACAAATGCCAAAACACCCTGTGATGAAGCCAGGGAAGTAAGACCACTAAAGATGCAAACCAAAGCTCTCTACTATTAACTGGAAGACTTCTCTTACTTCATATCTCACTTCAGATGGAATTATATACTTTTCTTGGGTAAGGATTGTTATCTGTGAAAGTTCATATTGAACTCTTTAAGGTACTGCTAGACCTCACACTCCCCTTTGTCATTATTGCGATTTAACAATCTAAAAACACTGCTATTTCTTCTAAAACGTATTGCGTAGGGAAACATTTGGTCAACCTAAAGTAGTCGTCCTCCTCTGCTCTTATTAATAATGAGGCCCGTGCCAAGGTATATGGCAAAGGGCAACCAAATGAGAGGCAGAATGAGCTAGGACACTGCCTAACTGCCACTGCCACTTGAGAAAGGACAACTCTTTCTCTATCATGCAGCTCTGGGCCTCTTATCTCTTGAGTCCTTTTCTTGATCTTACTGGCCCTTGTGTCTCCAACCTGCACTGCTTTTTCCTTTGGCACAAAAATCTCCCACTATCCTATGGAAAAGGTAGTCTACAAGGACCACCCCAGGTTGAGAGCCAATACAAGATGCTGTTAAGAAATCTACCTGAAAAAAACATGACAAAGAAGGAAAAACAAAACAAGAACCCTAAAACAAGAACCCTAAAAGGTCTTTCGAGGTACTGGTTCTTATCCACTAACTTTTTTTTAATGAGGCAATCCTAACATTTAAGAAGAAATGAAAGTTCAGGGCTAGAAAGGAAAAGACATTTCAAATGTCATAGTGTGCCTGTATCAAAAGCAACAACAAACAGCCCAGATTTTTTTTTTTAATGGGAGATAGAGGGGAAGAGGAGAGGGAATATCCCTGATGATCTTTAAAATAAATGACCCAAAAAGTACATAGCAAAAAGCTTTTAGTATAAAAGAAATTGTTTTGTTTGACAACATGGGGAAATTAACAGTGAACCTATACAATAACTCAGGTATGAGTATATAAAAAGGAACCTTTCTCACCCCCAAACCTGGATTTGGCTGAAAGTGCTCTTGAAGAAATGGGATGCAAGTTTAAATAACAGGCACAACTCGACAGCTGACAAAAGCCAGAACTACTCCCTTTAAATCATTTCATTCTGTCTAAAAACAGCAGCTGCAACACACACAAATCCCCAGAACAGACAAGAAAGTAACTTCCAATGTCAAATTTCAATCTGAATACACAATAACTAGAATAAACCAATTAAATCAATGAGAATTTGGTATGTGCGCACTTGTGTAAATTCCACTGATTCAATAGAACAACTCCACTTTGGAACCATCAACTGGGACTGGATCCAAGCCTTCACAATCTGTTAAAACGAATCTTAATTTCTTTGCCCATAATTATGCAAAACAAGTGGATGCATTTTCAAGTTTTGCATAATTCTGCTTTAAAGCTTCAGGCTGGGATCAAAAAGGCTTGTGCAAGTAAATCATTTCTGCCAATGCATGGGGTAAACACTGACTTTCCCTTCCTTCCTCAGCTTTTCTTGTTTCTTCAAATACTCTTCAGAAAGATCCCATAACCATCTGGATTGGCTTTCCAAAAATTCTCTGCATTTTTTTCTAAAATGGAAAAAAAAAATCCCAATTTTGACAGTGGGTTGTTTCATAAAATTAAAGTAAAACCGCATGCTAAATTAACATAACAAAAGTCACATTAAGCAACTGGACAAATTTAAAATCAAAGCTGTAATTGATTAGTTTAGATGACTAAGAAACAGACACATTTATGTGTGCAGTATGCCCTTCAGGCGTACTACAGTTGGTGTGCTAATTGTTTCAAATATATTTTCTCCCTTACAATTTAAGTAATGAACGGCAAATCACATGCTCTTAGCCTCAGAGGATAGCAATGGCAAATCCCCGCTGAAGAAACTTGCCAACAAAACCCCATAATAGGTTTGCCTTAGAGACAACAAGGCACACAACAACAACAACAATGCAGGGAAAGCAAAATACAGTTGGCCTTCACATTCACAAGGATTAGGGGGAAAGGACCCCTGTGAAAGTGGGAAAGCCACAAACAAAAAACACTAATTTTTTTACCTGAAAGAACACCTTTCTAGAAATCTCTACGTCCTCCGGTGCAAATCTATGGTCAATATCTGCCAAAAGTTGACCACAGAATTCTGCCAGAGGAGCTACAAATGCCTAGAGAAGGTAAGGCTGAAAGCAGAGAAATAGAAGAAGAAAAATAAAATATGTGGACTCAGGAGAGAGAGTAAATGACATACAGCAACTAAACAGAAGAAGAAGATGAAAGAATAGTACATCAGAGACAGCTATAGCACATACATTAACAAAGAAGAAGAACGTAACTTTGAAAGGAGGTAAGTTGAAAATGAGTGGCATGACCAAAAAGAAGGATAATTCACAAAATTGGGATCATTTTGTAGGTAACATTATTTATTCAAGATTTTATCACATGTATATTTGTACATAATATTTTTTTTACTATTGCAAATAAACATATCCAACTTGTTCAATAGTAAAAAAAAGTTTTAATAAGTTTTAATAAAAATGTAAAATTTTTTCTAAGAGGCAGAATCGCTCTTACTATTATTAAATTAAGTTGTGTGGAGTTTTTGTGTGTGTGGAGGTTGAGGAGTAGTGTTCAGTGCAGTATTAATTATTCCAAATATAATTCACTCCATCCCATAGGAGATTAAAAATACTATAGATCCATTAAGAAGTCATACATGCATGTGTCTGGGTGCCTAATTATTAATTTCGACTTTATCATCTGGGACAGAATGAGATTGGACTGCTTTGGATTGATTTGGAGACCAAGGTCATCAGGAAGGAGATTGCAATGTGAAGACATCTGTGAAGCAAGGTCTCTGATCCTATGACTAACAATCAGTTATCTGTAGATAAACCATGCTGTCCAGAGTCCCCAGGCATGCAGCCACCACAGAACTGAAAATGCTTGGCACTGCAACCCTTACTAACAGGAGAATGGAAGTAGAATTGCTGAAGGTGCATAGTGGTGAATCAGTTTCCATGGTGAATAAGAGGACTGATAGACTGGAAGGTAATCATAGTTTATTTCTCACTGTGGATGAAAGTCACAATGCCATGTGAGGATCACAACCCATCATTCTTCTTTGATACCAGAAAGTACCTAGAATATAAACCTTTGATCCTAGAATATAAACCTTCTGATGGTGAGACATAATTCTATTGCATCTGCAGAGACCAGTGTACAAATCTCAGAGCAGTTCTAGAGTGGTACAAGTGGCTATATCAAAACAGATAGCATCCATTTATCTGATGTGGCTGTCTGCCTATGGTGGACTTGTCACTTAAGAGGGGAGCAGGTGACACAAGAAGACAGGTGCAGTGTATGACATGGTCAAGGACTCCGCGTGGAGCTATCAGATCATTTATGTTTGAAAGATTTGTACTGTACTTTCTTTTGGCTGAAGCTGAAGAAGAAGATTAGGATGATGATCTTGAGCAGTGGTTTCTAACCTTTGGTCCGCCAGATGATTTGGACTTCAATTCCCATAATTCCTGACTGTTTGGCCAAAGTTGGCTGGGGCTTCTGGGAGCTGAAGCCCCAAACAAATAAATGATAAAGATTAAGAACCACTCATGTATAGTATCTGTATGCTGGTAACTTGAGGTGTTGCCATGGTCTATGAGATAGGGTACAATGGTGGTAAGTCAAACAGTGAGATGTTCATCATGGTTACATAAACATACGGTTATCTTCTGGCTCTAGGTCATCATTTGTCACCATCCTTGAACATGTTAAATATTCTGAAGCTAAACAAGTCCTTTATCAAAAAGTAAGTCTTCAACTGTGAAACTTCAGCTGTCAGACCAGACGAATGAAGCCATGTGTGGTGTCTCTGTTAGTATTTTCAGCACACAGTCTACACAATGCCTCTGGTCACTGGGGAGACAGTTCGGAATGGATTTATTTTCCCCCTTTAAATATTACTAATAAGCAGTCATGCAGGCTTGCTCATTTGAGATGTAAACAGACTGGACAGCTATTGAGTAAAAGGGCCCTCCTACAAAAAATGAGCTTTGTGCCAAGATGAGCGATGTATCATTTTGGTCCTATCTGTGTGGCATCCACACAAATACACAGAATTGTATAAAGCACAATCCTTGTCTTACATTGAATACGTATTGTTAATCTTCCATGAGCTTTATGAAACCAATGGAGATGATCTGTCACCTTTTTGGAAAACATGCAGTAAAGAAAGAAGCATGAGTATGGCTGCAGTACTGCACCTTAGGTGTGTACCCATCTGCACAATACTGGTCATAGTACTAACAAACAAATTTTGAGCCAAGGCTTCAAGAGAAAAAAAAACAAAAGAACAGAGCACTGCATGAAATCTAGCAGCTTGATTTTTATATTTTACGGTGTGTAGGGCAAGTCACCTTCTCTCAGCCTCAAAGGAAAGCAAAGGCAAATCCACTCTGAACAAATCTTGCCAAGAAAATTCCATGGCAGATTCACCTTATGGTTGCCTTACGCTGGAAATTACCTGAAGGTACGCAACAGCAACAAAAAACAACAACAGCTGTAAGAAG
This sequence comes from Sceloporus undulatus, assembly GCF_019175285.1. Taxonomy (NCBI): domain Eukaryota; kingdom Metazoa; phylum Chordata; class Lepidosauria; order Squamata; family Phrynosomatidae; genus Sceloporus; species Sceloporus undulatus. Next base: position 24,776,873 of record NC_056527.1, on the reverse strand, counting down.
GCATTTAGAGACCCTAGCCATGCAGGAGACACTTTTTAAAAGAAGGCTTCAACACCACAAACTATGGCAAATCCATTGGGTGCATTCATCAGTGTAGTTGGAAAAAACAGTCCACAACTCTAATCTTTTTTTAGACATATGAAAAATTATGAAAAAGCTCAGCAAGATAGATGAAGTTCAACATGAGGGGACAATGTTCCTACTGCTGTTCCCTGTACAGCAGACAAGAAGGAACCGAGGTAAACTGGAGAGAAACAGCATTGACATACATGACACAATGAAGCAAGCTCCTACTGACTGATACTGACACCACTTTAGACCATCTCAGTGATCTTTGCAGGCAGAGTATAAACCCATATGTTTAATACAAAGACTGCATGGAAAAAAACTGAATCCTGACCCCTATAAGTAGTCATTTTATACTTCATTGCATTTCTCTATTATGGTGTAGGCCCATCATTTGCATAAGGAGAAGGTCTTGAGCTTTAATTAATGGATACCACCTGTCTAAACACTATTAGATTATCTGAATTTTTTTTAAGGCCTAAGCAGAAATATTATCTTTGCTTAAGTCTCACAAATGTTCTCTTCCAGCTAAGAGGGTTTATTACAAAGACTAAAACTGGCATTGTTTTTCTGTTATCAGGTTACAGTAGCTCAAGTCTCTAAGCATCAGAATCCCCATATAGCTGATCAGTTACAGCTGTTAATTGTGGAGCAGGGGGACCAGCTGACATCTGCTTCTTGCTTAGTTAGTTAATGGTTCACTTCCAGGTCCTAAAAGGATTGGAGCCTCTCTTAGAAGACAATGTTGGCCCCCATCTACGTCTGGCTTCTACACTGTCTGTCTTGTTCTGGTTTGTCCATACAATGCAAATTCAAGTGAACTCACAACTGCCACTGATCGACCCAATTCGTGAGCAATCTTTTCCCATCGACCAGGCGTCCCTCCTGGGAACTTAACCATACTTCTTGTCAGTAGGGTAAGGTCCTCTTCTGTCCATTCAGGTGCCTGAAAAACATTTGTAGAACATCAGGATACTGGAAAGATTTTATGTTTGTCCAAAAATGCTCAGCCACAGATCTTAAGCAAAGTAATCCAAGAAAGGATGCAAACTCCCAATACCATACGTTTACAGCTTATTTAATAGCTCCTACTTCCTCTTGTTGCACAAAGTAACACAAGAACCGACTTATTGTACATATGTGGATCAATTTTATCTCCTAGATGTATATTATGTTAAAAACACACATAGAAACACACACAGCAGGACTGAAAAATCAAGTTTATCTATTTACAGTACGTCGGGTAGAGATAGGCCAGTGTCCATGTGTGTTTTTGCAAACACACACAAGCAAGGAGAAAAAATCCTAAGAAATCACCACATTGAAAGATAAAAATAATGCCAATAGTACATGGGTTGAGATATTAAAATTATGAAATAGCACATAAAATCATTTTCCTCATGCAGATAATTTCAGAAAGATGAAATAGACCAAATAATGATACAATCCTGTTTTAAAGGCAGGCCATCATACTTCATAGAGATGTAAATATCTAGAATTAAAACAAAAACAAAAACTGAAATAATAGCGAAAATGTCTTTTTACTTTGCTTAGGGGTGAGGGGAGAAACACAGGCAATTTTCCCCCTGCTGATTTTTTTCTGAGCTTTCCCATCTCTAACACTCTTACATTTTAAAATGGTGTAACAAATCTGCTGAATTTATCTCTGACACGAAAAGGATTTGTGGAGGTAGCATTCAATGTGTTAAAAGCAGCCAGACTGAATAGCTTCTAAGCATGGTTCATACATAGAGGAGAAGGGGAGGGAAATGCTCCCTATTTTCAAAGAGGCCAATATATGACCACCCATTGCAAGCCACCTCTAGTTCCCCCTTTTAGGACAGATAAAAAATATATTCTTTTTTTTAAAAAAGGCAAAAGAGCAGTGGCTCTGTATAGGGAAGCCTTAACATTCAACATGTAAGCAGCTGTTTCCACCTTCTCCTTTCTCTTAGAAAAGCCATCTGCAGCAGGCTTCCTCTGCCCTGGCACGGGCAGTAAGCAACAGCTTCCCATTTCTATTTATTTCTAAAAAGAGCCCCTTTATGACAAATACCTCCCCTAATCACCATTTCCGATAATGAACAGGCAGGCATCAAGCAGTTTGCATTACAGAGCCATCAGCACAGAACAACAGTCAGAGGTGAATGACCCCAGAGACCATCTCCACAGCTACGGCAAAGCTTCTCCCTGACACTAATCCTGCCTGTCATTCTCCCACTGTGCTCTAACCACACTGACGTCCGCCTGCTGCACTGCAAGCTTAAACGGGGCCCTTCCTGACTTTTTACTGTCTCCCCCAATCAATGGCTCAAGCGTGCTCTTTTCACCATGTCCAAATGGCAGCTTCACTCATAATCAGAGTGCCTGGCCTCTGTTTAAAGGGCTTCCCAAAGGCTCTGCCATTTGCATTCATTTGCAAAGCAAACTACTTTTATTCACTTTGTCCCGCTATCAAGAATGCTCCCTGAAGCAGAGAAATTGGCATAAATATACAGCCCGCTGCTTAAGAGGCAGTAAATAATAGCCAATAGTGGGAAGGATTTTATCAGTCATCCCCCATTTTGTGTGCATGTATGTCTTTGTTCCCCAGATGCCAAAAATTATATCTGTCTGCATTTTTGTACAACCATTATAACTCAATATCGGGTTCAGCTTGCCTAGGTGGGAGTAGATATGCATACCCATATATCTCAAAATGACATGTATTTTTTCCTCTCAAGAGGAAGAATGAACACATCCATACAAGCAATAGCAGCTTCACACACAAATGCTTAAATTCACACAAGCAGTACAGCAATAAAAGTGGCAATGCTTTGGCTTGGGAAGAGGAAGGGACCCCTTGTAAGAACGTTCCATGAGAAGTAAGTTTTACCACTATCATGAAACAACATTTATTATAGCTATTTAATGTTCAATAGATGATCCACAGTATGAGATCCATACTACAGGCCAGGATCCAAGCAGCTCTTGGAGGTGAATCTAGTGGCTTATCGTGTATCTAATGGAGTTCTAATCAGAGGAGGTTTGTGAAGTTGCTGAAAGATTCAAAGTAAAGGGATACATTGTCAGAAGGCCAGATTCTTGTATTCTGCTATGTCCACTGAGTTAGGCATGTGGTTCTATGGATCTTGGCCTATACTGTTCACTGGAGAGTTAATCAGAAGTCTACCAAGTGCTTGTTTATACCCAGTGTCTCTATAACTGGAGAGATGCAGTCCTGTGCAACCACTGTGAATGTCTGTGTAACATTAAGAGAAGACAGACAACTGTTTCCCTGTTTAAAGCTTTAAATCAGATCCTGTAGCATTTGCAAAAACCCAAATTTAAGTGCAACAGAGTGCAAGTCTGCAATTTTTTGTAAAACTGGAAAAGAGTAGAATGGCTAAGTTAAAGAACACACAAAAAAGAACTTTTCCATTAACTCTCTTTCACATACATAAAATATAAGAACATATCAACAGGGAGTTTTCAAACAAATTTTCTATGTACTAATAATGATGGTATTCAAAAGAACATAGTAAATGAATTTCTATGTCTTTCTGTCAAAACAGCAGTCATAATTAATAACTGAACTGGATTACAGTCTGAAACCCAATAAAACCCCACATTTTTAAAACTATCAACATATTTCTACATACATCTGAGATTGTGCTTCTGCTTCTCAGCAGCTCTGCAGGAAGATGCTTTTCTGGAAGATTCCCAAATTTACAGGAGTGGCCTTGGGCACATGTGTTAGCACAAACACACTTATACATGTGTGCACACACTTACAAACCCAAACAATTATTTTTTTTTAATTTAGTTTTCACAACATGAATTTCTTTACTATTTACCAGATAATCAGGCCAGGCAAATATATATATATATTATTTTGATGTGTTGAAAGTTATCTTCAATGTTAATACTGACAAATAAACAGACATTGCAGATACCTGTATTCCAGTGTTCATATTTCTAAGAAAATGGCTTCTTTCATACTTTCCATATTTCCAGACATTTTACATCTCTAGTTCAATGAAAAGAGGTGGGCTGTAGCCAACATTGCTGATTAGACTTCCATGGGCTATAAACAGATACAGCCCTATATGATCTGATACAAATCAAAAAAAGCTCCCTTTAAAAAGGCACATTAAATCCCTGAGCCCTATGTCACACAGGCATCATGAAACTCTTTTTATTTTCTTTACTAAATATGTAATTTAGCTGTTACAGAGCTAGTATAAGAAATGTCTACAATTACTACTATCAAAATAGGGTGAAGAACATTTTTAAATTTCTACAGCCTTCATTTTAAGCAAACACTCTGAACTTCGCATATTTTAATTGTATGCTGTCTGAATTGATTTATATGTTAGCATACTTTTCCATATGGTACTTTAAATCCCTTTCTGCCTATATACATTTAGATTCTTGGAAAAAATAAGGTATTTCATTTATTTCAAACATTAGACCCCCATAATTATGGGTTTGTTTGTTTGTTTGTTTAAGTTTTGTTGGTGGGGGTTCTCCCCACAAACCCTTAGTGTATTTAAAGCTTCTCAGCTTTAAAACCTCAGCTCCTCCGCAATAGTTAATTGTGTCTTTAGATGCAACAGAAGAACCCTCTGTGATTCAACTGCCACAAGTAGCTAAGAGGGTGGCCACAGTATGAATTTATTCTTCCTGCTCTACTCTGGAGCCAACTGTAACCATGAGAGTCAGATGAATGTGTAAGCATAAGCTTCTGTCACTTAAAACCATGTTTGTCCAATATTACTAAAACACTGGGCCAAAACTCCAATCTACAGTAAAGTAATAGAAGATGCCACATGGTGAGGGGACAGCTGTTGTGTCTACACAAGCATTCAGATTTTACATCAGAAAAGCTGTGCTTTGGGATTAGCTCTCTAGCTGAACAGAATACACGAGAAAGTGAAAAACCAAACAGAAACATGAGGTACTATTTTTAACATGAAAATTAAAACAGATGACTTTCACATTCATAAATATTCATATTATCTGGTCAAATTTCTAAAAGATTTCCTGCATAAAATTTCTTAGGAAAAACTAACTTGTATTAATTAACCATGTTCAAACACATGTTGTAAGCGGTCTTCTTTCCTTTTGTACTGATTCACAATTTTAAAAGGAAATACACTATATATTTTGCAAATTAAAAAACACACACACCCTATTATTCAATTTTTATACTATATAGTGCTCAAATGGCTCATAACAAGTTAAAGCAATTCAAATAATCTCATATTAAAAAACAATTAAAAACTGGGCAGACTGCCCATTAAAACAACTCAAAAGTGTCTAGTTGTTTTTAATTAACTTAAATCCCTGTCTAAACAAATAAAATAAGAAGTCCTAAGTGGCCTATAGAAAGAGTATGGTGGAGCCAGATAATCTCCAAGGCAAGGGGGCTTCATCATTCAGATGCTGTCACACAGGAAAATGTTCTCTAACAGTAAAATATTGGGGGGGAGGGGACTTCTGAAGGAGACCTCGGAGCTTAGATAGGAATCCTTTATATGCGCTGATCCCAGGCTGTTTAAGGCAGGTGTGGTCAGATAACAGATTGGGGGCTACTAGTAGATCTCTAGATGATTTGCAGGAAATGTGACAAGGAGTTCTGATAATTGATTGTCAAATAGTATCACCAACCAAGGAGTGAATGTATAGGTATAGAATAACTGTGAGTGTCACTCTCATATAAAACAAATTCCTGGCCCAAGCATGTGCTCAGGGACAGGTGATGGAATATAACAAAGCTGATTGTAAGCATCTGCTTGATTCTAGATTTAAGACTTTAAACAGTAATCACCAGAATTATGAAATGAGCCAAGAAACACAGTTGACCAGTGAAAGTGGTCAGACCCATTCATAATTTTAGCTGCAGCAGCTAAAACAATGGCAAAGGCCAAGAGTGCTGATCTTCAAAGGAGGGATCTCCTTTACATACCGTAGTTAAAACAACACCATATATGAACAATGCAAAGGTGTCATCAGACTCAGGAAAAGGCTAAGTTATACAGAAGCATAGTATAATTATTATTATTTTTAGGAAAAAGGCCCTTAAAACTCCAGATTCTAAGGGCCTTCCAATTTCCAAGAGGTCCTTGCTTTTAACCAGATCACGCACTTAACCAGAATGGATTTTTTTTTTAAAAAAGCATAGTCTCTCTTAACTGTTACATACTACCAACCTATAGACCAATTATACTAAATCTTAAAATGGTCAGAGAATACAGAATCATAGAGTTGGAAGAGACCACAAGGGCCATCCAGTCCAACCCCTGCCATGCAAGAACTCTCAATCAAAGCATATTTAAATCTAAAAGCCAGTGAATATGTTTGGACTCCAAAAGTTCTGAGCACAAGTATTTCCCCACAGAGTCACACTAGAAAAACATGTGCTTCCATCCAGCAACAATATCATGAATCCAAACAATCTTATTTATGCTATGCAAGGCAAGACACTTCACTTCACTTCAGCCTAGATGGAGCCAATCTCATGCTTTGCAACTGGATTGGAAATTATCCACCACTGCTGTGCCAGGCAATGTGTTCATGGCTTCCTTCTTCCTGGTTTCTAGCAGTACTTCAAGACTTTCCTCTGACCTCCTTGGAAGTACTGAATCAGGATTTTTATTACAGCATTGATTTCCAAGAAAGACAGAATGTCTGGAAAGTTCACTCTTCCAAGTCCTCCAAGTTTGTCCTCATTAGTTCTCCTGAGCCTAGAAGGCCATGGCCATTTTGGTCTCTTTCTGGCAGCAAATTTCTTGTGACATCCTGCCCTTTATTTTTATTTTATTTTAAAATTCTGCCAGCAGCAGTGCAGTGCATCCTAATAATAATAATAATAATAATAATAATAATAATAATAATAATAATAATAATAATAATAATAA
>NC_056527.1:24750631-24769895 GCF_019175285.1 Sceloporus undulatus | reverse complement strand
CAACCATAATATTCCACTCCTCCAAACGACCGAAGCAATTTACATTAACATAAACCAATAAAAGACAATATCAATACAATATGATATAATAACATTATAACCTTACCCCTCGCATCAGTAATAATAAAATACAATTAAATTATAAATTATTAAAACAATTAATAATTAAATTATTAACAATTATTAACAATAACCAGAGCAGAGGCAACTAGGCATTTGTCAACAATCAGTCATAGATTGTTAGGGTAATGATCTCATTCTGGAAAGGCCTGCCAGAAGAGATATGTCTTGACTGTCTTTTTGAAGTGATCCAGCCTAGTGATACATCGAATCTCCTTCGGCAGGCCATTCCATAGCTTGGGAGTGGCAGACAAGAAGGTCCTCTGAGTAACTGCAGCCAGCCTAGCCTTAGCTGACTGCAGTAGATTTTTATTTGAGGACCTCAATGTGTGAGGCGGATTGTATGGGAGAAGGCGATCCCATACGCAGGCTAGACCCAAGATATGAAGGGCTTTAAAGGTTATAACCAACACCTTGTACTGTGCCCAGAAATTAATAGGCAGCCAGTGAAGGGATTTTAATATTGGTGTAATATGGTCACCTCTAGATCTTCCAGTGACCACCCTGACTGCCATATTTTGAATTAGTTGAAGTTTCTGTACTAGGTACAAGGGAAGCTCTATGTAAAATGCATTGCAGAAGTGAAGTTATGAGTTTATCAGTGCATGCACGATAGTTTTTAGGTCTTCAGATTCCAGGAAAGGGCATAGTTTATTTATTGTATTATGTTTGCTGTGATGTAATTGGTGAGGGGTGTATTTTGTATTTTGTATTTATCCCTTTGCTTTGTAATCCGCCTTGATTCCACAAGGAAAAGGAGGAATATAAATAAATCATATTATTATTATAGCTGGCATATCAGCCGAAGCTGATAACAGACACTCTTGGCCATTGCATCTATCTGAGCTGACATCTGAAGCGACAGATCCAGGAGTACCCACAAACTACAAACACAATCCTTTAGGGGAAGTGTGACCCCATTTAAACCTCCAACCCTGGATTAGGGCCCCCAACAAAGAGCATCTCCGTCTTATCTGGATGGCACCCGGAGGGATGCTGAATTTAAGCTTTCTTTTAGAAGAGCAACTGTCCTAGACATCTAGAGCAATTTTTCTGGACCAAATGTGGTTTTAAGTCTGAAGAGGTTACAGATATTGAACCTAGGACAGTTTTCTATTGGTTAATTTGCACAGACCAACTCTTTGTTCCAGTCAACTCAAACTTCATTATTATCAAATTTAAGCAGCTGTTTACACCTTCTCCTTTCTCTCGTGCTTTCCAACCAGTATTTATAAACTAGCCTTGTTGTTTTTAGTTTCTCTGCAAATATGATTAATGTTTCCAACACATATATAGGCACCAGTAGGTACTGCAGTTGTAAATATTGCCACAGTACATCTGCAAATAACTGAGAAGTAGACAGCAATATTGAAAAAGACAAAAATTATTGGTCTAACACCAATCAATTGATCTGAAGTATCAATCCCACAATCAATCTATTTTGTCAATGGAAAGGGTTGTCTTGCAATAATATTAGGATAGTCCCACATAGTTAGTTTAGCATGACTACATGGATCAAATTGTAACTGACCAGATACTGTAGACTGCAGGCAGCAGAAACCAGAGGCGGAACCAACCCTTTTCTTCTTGCATGAGCAGAGCCCAAGTCAGTTCCAAAAAAAAGGGATGGTAAAAACCTCCATATACATTTCCTAAAAATAGTACTGATTTTCTGAAAGTAAATGTGAGGAACATACAATGAAATATTTTGAAGCCCATACCATATCTGTGATACATTTTGAGCATATTAATCTGACCTCAAATATTTAATCTTGAGTGATGTCTACCTGTTCAAACCTAGAGATATTTCAAGCAAGGCAGACAAATTCAATTTAATCATTTTCATCTGAGTAACATTCTGAGGAGCCAACATACCCAAATATCTAGCAGCTTCTGTACACCACTGAAACTACCAGCTGGGAAACAACCCAGGAGTATTAACCCCAACAGGCACAGCCTCAGATTTAGACCAATTAACAGAACAGCTAGAAAAGGTCCCAAAGCAATTAATTAATTTTACCAAGTATTGGCCATTTTGACCCTTGGCTCCATGTATTACTGTGAGCTTTGCCTATTATGATACCCTGGTTCTTCCTGCAGATGGTTCTGCCTTCTCCAAAAAGAATATGTATTCACTTACATCACAGACATCTTTCCTGCACAACCATTTATTATTTACCCTGTACAGACTCAGGGGCAAGTTGACAAACATGAATAAACACTATGTGGGAACAGGCAAATCAGTAAATTTGAGGAATGATCCTAGATTGGCTAAGAACTGCAGCACTCTCCTCCTTTCATATATTTCATATATTCTGCAGAAGCTGCCAAATGGATAGGCACTAAAATTCATACAGTGAATACTACTGAATACAAACATCAAAGATTTCCGTACTACAAGTACATCTTAGGCAAAGATGGGGGGAAATTGAAAAGAATTGGTGCTTCAATACTTCCAGACCTAACAACCCAATCTAAACGGTTGTATGTCAATTATGTCACATACAGATAATAACCCAATCAACAGACTCTTTTAAATCCTTACAGATACAGGCACAGACACATATAACTATCAGGCTGTACATTGCTACCATATTAGAATAATTCTTTGCTTCACTAATTAGATTTATAACTGTGTTCTGGAATGTAACTGAGTGGATGTGGAGGGGAAGAATGATTAGGGGCAAAATGTAAAGGGGTTCTACTAGGTGCAATGTAAGGAAAACAGTTGAGATTTGTCAGTTAGGTCAATTAATGGATCTAGGACAAGGGTTGAAGACTGATAGAATTCTCAGGTTAGGAACAGACCTAGCAGACGAGAGTTCCTGCTTTGCAAATTTTTGTGCCAAAAGGATTATAAACACACATAATTTATACCATAAGTGTTCCTTGCTTAAAAAAACCTTATCAAATTCATGGGATCACTCTAAGTTGAAAGGCAATCTGAAGAAACATGCACATACAATATTATACTTTGTACAACAGTAACATGGTGTCAGTTGTTTCTGTTCTTATTCCTGATCTATCTTCTATGGAATTCATATTTTAAAGGTTTCAATATCCACTCCAAACAAAGGCATTCATGGTGACCCCTTGACACCATTAAAAATAAAAGTCAATGAAATAGAATGGCCAAGTATCAAGGAAATTAGAATAAAACAGCAGTTAAGTGTCTGCCAGATGTAGGGACAAAAAAGAGTCAAAAGCAAGGGTTCAGGTGCACAGTAGAACGATTAGAAGAGATTAGGAAAGCTGGAGCCTGGAGGTATGATACCTTCTTGGCTGCAAACATGTCAAAGTTCACTCCTGAACATGTAAACAGCTGCAGAACAGATCATACAAAGACTTCTTGCTATGAGCAAAGATAAATGTGTGGCTGGGAGCAAAACGCCACATCAGGCCAAGGGAGGCTATGTGCCCAAGAGATACACAGTTAAACTCAGGACTGTCAAAGGCTGTGAGCTAAGTGAATACGGAGGGAGAAATGGTGCTGAAAATAAATGCAAGGCCTGGAGAGATGAGGGGAGCCAAAAATATGCAAGGAGTACTCAGTTTCAAATGTATCTGCAAGACTTAATAATAAAGCTTATGTGCATCTTGACATAGTCAAACATGATTTTGTCATGTCTAAATTGCATTACTACAAAGGAGTCTAGACTAAAGGATTTTGACACTTCAGCTCATATAATAATGATTTGGCCCATATGATTCCAATATTATATAGACTTCATAAACTTCAGCGCAATTCAGTTGTCATTACTCTGAACTGGTTTGGGACTGGGATAGTTAAACATGCTTTTGCTCCCATATCACTCTCTCTGTCAATTGTGAGAAGGCTCTGTTCCACTAGGAAATTTGGGGCTCATGCACAGAATGGGGCCCCTGTTGTGGCACCCTGAAATTAAACTCTATTCCAGGGGACTTGCTCAGTTCTCACTCTCATTGGCCTTTTGACATACAATAGATATTAACCCATCTTAAATTTAATCTTGTTTTTTGTTTGTTTGTTTCTGTTGGCTTTGTGATGTTTGGTTCTGCTGCTGATGTTTTCATTTAGTGCAATTTAATTTGTTTTGTTTTTTAAAAAATCTGGATGTTAGCTCTTAAGGATTCCATGTGATAGGATAAGACAATACAGGATGTAAATGTTTTAATAGAACAAATAATTCACATTCTATTTCTCTACCACCAGAATGATCCAAAATGTTCTAAGGAACACTAAGAGTGGGCAACTGCACTGGAGTGGGAGAGTCATTTTGCCCAACAATCCCAATTGTACCTCTTCCCTTGTGTTCTTTATTTTTCTGTAAAATGGCAGCCAGAAATGATATTATGTCACTTCCCATCATGATTTTGATGGCGAAACAGAGGGAAAAGAAAGTATCTGGGTGAGGGTGGGATTTTGAGAGTGTTTGGGGAAGTTGGGAAAGAGGGCTGCATGCCTTCAGATGTGAGGATGCACCACGATTTCAGAGGATTATGGTGGGGGACTTCAGGAGCTGCAAAAGTGGGGACAAAAGTGCTGTCCTTGGGCCAAGGTTTCCTCTCATCTGTTCAACAATTTGCAAAATATTAAAAAAATATTTAATACTCTAATGAAATGCAACTACTAACTTTACACTTCATTTGAAAACCTTTCCCGCTACTGACAAACAGTGCAAAGATAATGGATTTTTTCACTGTATGCAATATGATAAACCTGAGAAAGCACAGTAAGTAAATGGAAGACGGCACAAGGAAGGATGCCAAGGCCTATAATTCAGAATGCTTAAAAAAACTGTTTGCATTATTTTTTGGCATTCTGAGAAACAGGCCACAGAAAGACCACTGTTATATACATGCTTCTGACAGAGGACAGTATGAACGAAGGATGCATAATGCAATAGGGAGTAACCATGTTGCCAAAACAGAAAAGACACATGGATTCCGTCTTAGTGTTTGCCCATGGAAAAATACAGGTTTCTTGTGCCAATGTCTTTCCATTTAAACAGAAATAATAAAGCCCATTTTATAGTGCATTATGAGAAGGCTTTCTTGACAGGATGACCACCAGCAACAATTCATGAGAGGTCTCTTGGGCAGGGGGTGGAACTGGATTGCAGTGCAGCTTATGTCTGTTTGTAAGCATGCCCCCAGGGACGATTAGCCAGAAGCCATGTGCTCAGATGAAACCAGCATTCTTGAAACAAGCTGCTTTGGGGCAGACTTCCCCCATAGTTTGAGGAAAGCTTTGGTTTGGACCCAATTCTTCAAAGTTAAATGGGGATTCCTCTGAATGCGGCCAGAACTGGGTCACTGGGATGGGAAGTTCCTCTCCTGCAGAACAGGCCAGGAAAGCTACTAACATGAGTGACTCACTCATAGGTATCACTGTTGTATTTTTTGCTTTAAAACATTTGCTGAAGATTTTAAATAATTTTTTTTCATTCTGAATGTCTCTTTGATAGTATAGCCTACAAATTGTATTTTAGGGCTTCTAGCCTTTATTTTTCTAAGGAAACCTAAAAGCTTATGTAGCAAGTACAGAATTGAATACTGTAATTACTTCTAAATGGTCTGCAATGCAACATTCAAGACAATCTGCTGAAAACAGAACACAAACTGAAGGATGGTTCCATTAGCACAGCAGCAGAATTATACAAAACCCAATTGCTGGTGATTGAATAATTACTTATACCTGCTTCAATAATATCGAAAAAATAGTTGAGGAATTGATGATGATGATGATGACGACGACGACGACAACGACAATCTGGCCTGTAACCCCAGCATAAAACCAAAACTAACAACTCATAGTACTTTTCTAATCCTCAATGATCCTCTGAGCTACTGTGAGGACAGGAACAATGCAGTTTGTATACACTGACATTGCACCAAAAAGCTGAGATTTTACTATCATTTAAATGGAGAAAAAGAGACAGAATGCAAACTTTTAAGTTCTTCTTCCTGACTGTAGGAAATAACTATCATAGCTTGAAAAGACTGATCATGCTGGATGTATTTGGGAGGGGGTGTTCTAGGAACTCTAGTATAAAAATGTAACTTTTCCAATAACTAGAAATTATATGTCTATAGCAAGCATTTGGAAAGTAATTTTATAGAGGACGCATGAAAAGAGATAGGGCCCATCATTCTCTTCTTCCAGATGTTTCTCTGCTCAGAAATGATCACATCCCTTCCTTGTACCAGTCTTTGGTAGTACAGTGAGCCCGCATTATACACGGGCACGTTTTACGCTGCTCCCAGCATATGCTAGAAGCCCCGTCGGAAGGAAGAGAGGTGCGCGCTGGAAGAAAACAATGGCACGCACCACTGCGGGCACAAGCCCCATTCATTTGAATGGGGTTTGAGCATCCGCATTTTTTCCCTTACCGGGGGGGGGGTCTGGAACGGATCCCCATGTAAGGGAAGGGACGACTGTAAAAACTTTTCTGCCCTTGCATGAGGTTCTGCCCTTAAACTTAAACATTGAATCCAGTGACTTAGTATCATTTTACAAATGTTAGAAAGCATCTGCATGTATTTAATGTTTTCAGTAAAAGTATCTAACCAGATCTGAGATCTTCCAATCTAGTCTTTATCCTGCCTCCCATGGATTATCCCTAGTCCAACCACCTTTCACTAATCAGTAAGAATGAGTTCCCAAAAATAACCTTCAAGCCCTGGACAGACCGGCAAAAAGAACCACCCCATGGACAGAGTCAGGGCTGAGCGCCCTCATGCTCAACGCCCTAAAGCTGCCATCAGGGCGCCATTTTGGCATGCGCCAGTACACGCAATATGCACCATGATGATGCACCTCTGGCACTGTGTCCAAACGGCACAGCGCCAAAGGGGCATTATCACGCAGCATGGTGGAAGCTATGGCGCCCCTTCAAAGGGACAAAAAGGAGCTGTTTTTTCCAGCTCCTTTTTGTGGTCTATGGAGGCCAGATCGGTGCCGCGGCATGCAGTTGCTGCGGCATCGTTCTGACCAGTAAATGGGTGGCTGTAGACCGCCCCAAAGGGGTGATCTGTATAGCCCCTTGATACACTCAACCCTTGACTTTTCTATAGTATCTTTCACAAACACAGATGTTACACACACAAAAAGAACAATTTAGTAATAATTTTTATTTGCAAGTACAGTACTAGAAGAAAGCTACCTGATACAATAAGATACATGGGAGAAGAGCATAAGAATGAGTGAAAAAATCCCAAACAAATAATAAGTGATTGATTACTGCAGAACAACAGAACTCATCTAGCTCAATTTAGATGAAGAATTATTGCTTTCTGTCACTCAAAGTACTTTCCAGCTATCCCTTCAGTCTATAACCTCAGCCAATCTAACAGTATCAGCCACTTGCAATAGAAACTGAACACTGTTGGGTAAAATCCTGTTTAGTAATCGTTGATCTAGCTTGTTACAACAAACATGACTGATGTGAACACAGTTGTTGTGAGGAAAACTGTTTCTTTTTTCATCTAGTAAAGGCATTACAGACACTTTTTTATTATTTTGAGGCTATTATTAACTAGACCAATTAAGTACATATCCATTCTGACATTCCTTATCTCCTGAGTATCATTGCAAGGTCTCAAGACACAGCATAATTAAGATGCTTATTTCTGAGTCGTGCTGTTCCTGAATACTATAAAATGTTGGCTACATTAATTTATAGTTATTGTTTTCAATTACATAGAATAAGTCTATTAAAGCATCTTTATCAATAGCAAATATTTATAGACTAGCTCAGGGTGGGCAACTACAGGGGGCCCAGGGGCCAATTTTCTTCCTTTAGGAATTCTAGGGGCCACACTTACTGCCAAAACAACTGGAAAAAAACAAAAACGGAAGTGGCCCTAAGTATAATTCTAGTTTTGAAAAATGGTGTGTGTGTGTGTGTGTGTGTATGCTTGTATAGTGCAGAGGTGCTCTGTAACCTATTTAAAAATGAACTGCTGCTCTTGAAGTTTAGCAGGACATGCAATTAATCCTTTTTTGACATAAAAAGGAAGGACTGAGAGAGTGTCAGGGGTAGCAAAAAAAAAAAAGGGGGGGGGGGGGGAGGAAGAGCCTTGGGGCTGCATGAGATCCTAGGGGTACATTTTGCCTACCCCTGACAAAGTTGGTTAAAAGTCTGGTAACAGAGTCAGAATGGTACAGTGGTTTGAGAGTTGGACTGCAGCTCCAGTGACCATAGTTTGAATCCCTACTCAGACATGGAAACCCACTAGATGATCTCAAGAAAGTCACACTCTCTCAGCCTTAGAGGCAAACCCCTCTCTGAAAATCTTGCCAAGATAACCTCAGACAGTCACCATAAATCAGACTTGAAGGAACAGAACAACAACAACGCAAATGCAATGTGTCTTCAACAGTATTTATTCTGACTGATTTTGTGTATATTATTTATCACTTGTATTCAACATTTCATGCAATCCTGAGACTGAAAAATCCTGAGAACTGGTAATTTAGTTGAAAAATTAAGAGCAAATTTGAACAAGTCATTCATCTCTTTATTAAAAACATATGAACTCAACTTTTATTAATGCTTATGATGGAGCTGACAAAAGAGGATAGCAGTGGGAGAGCAAAGCATAACAGATCTGTTAAGATCACAAAGAAAATCAGTTATGCAAATTATCAACCAAGTAACTCTTTGCTATGCTAAGTAAGCCATTCCCTATTTACCAGCTCCATATTCTAAAACTGCACAGAGTATGATTATATGCTGCATAGTACGCTGCAAAATTATACTGCTGTATTTTCTTATTGCATTCTCGTTTTAAATCTACAGTAAAGCTACTTATTACATTAAGACTGATCTAAAAGTGGTGACAGACATATATGATTCTGGAAGAATAAGCACTACATATATTTTAAATAAATTCAAAATATTGCAGCTGGTTAATATTTAGTGTGACATTTGATATTTTGTCATCATTAATCATTAATGGAAATTAAAAAGAAATATTCAACGTTGCCAATAGAAAGACTTGTGCAGTGTCATAGTAAATTGGATATCAAAAATGGAAAACAAAAGGTCTGGTCCCCTACTCTAAAAACCTGTCAATTCAACTCTTCAAAGAAACACAATAAAAATAATTGCCATCATTCTCAAAAATACTCCATTGTTTCAGAGGTTTAAAAATTGGTGCTTATACAGTAATACTGCTGACAAATCAATGACAGCTAATTTGAAATTTTAGCATGTCTACATTGCTCCTTTTATTGCAGATATATTGCAAATGATGTTGTGTTATTGTTGTTTTAAGTAATTCACTGGTACTTCCCAACTTTGTGTCCTCCACAAATTTAGGGCTTCAGCTCCTGCTAGCCTGGCTGATGGTCCATGGTGATGTAAATTTGTGCAAAACATCTGGAGAACACTAGGTTGGGAAAGGTGCATTGATCCATAGTTTAGTTGTGATTTCCAAGACTATTCACCAGAGGGAAGAATAAAAATGAAGATGGTGTCATCAGTCACAGCTTGCTTTATCAGCTGAAGGAAATAGCTTGCAGTGTCTCCCTTCAAATCCACTTTCCTGTAGCAAAAATCTAATAGATTAGGAGGATGACGTGACAAAAAAGAAAAAAGAAAAAAGTCACCAGTAGTATGGTTTGGCATCACCTCCTACCTTTCCCAGCAATGCACTGTATGGCAAAATATATAGAGGTATGTCTTGTTTAAATTTCATTCCTAGATTAAAGCCACAGGTTTACAATATAATACAACTGGGCCTGAATAACCTAAAGGCACCAGACCCCCTCTGATTTTGGAAGCTAAGCAGAGTCAGCCATGGTTAGTACTTGGAAGAGAGACAACCAATGAATACCAGTTGCTGTAGAGGAAAGAACTGGCAAAACTGCCTCTGATCATTCCTTGCCTAAGAAACCCCCATGAATTTCAAGGGGTCACCAGGGAATTGTCTTAATTCAGCAAAATATGTGATATGCTCTTTAGTAAGCCTGATTATGGGACACTCAGCATGTAGATCATATAAACTATAGGTTAACTCATGTTTGGACTATAATGATACAAGTGGGCCTAAGTATCCTACTAAGTGGCCCTAAATACCCATCAGATCCCATCTGATCTTAGAAGTTCAGCAGGATCAGTCCTGTTTTGGTACTTGGATGGGAGACTACCAATTAATACCAGGTGTATGGGCTATATTTCAAAGGAAGGAACTGGCAAAACTGTCTCTGGGTATTCTTTGCCTAAGAAAACCCAGAGAAATTCATGGGGTCAGGCGACCTGAAGACACATGCACATACACACACTTTCTACTAAACTAAACCATAGACAACTGAGGTTCCTCTTCAGTGTAAGATACTAAATATCTACTCTAGATTACTCTGATCTCGTTTTCTATGCTTCACTATCTTCATGGTAGAAGAAAGGGAGAGGGGAGATTTTTCTTCCCTCGATATTCCTATTGCCAGCCTGTTCTTCTAGTAGTACAATTTCCTTCTCCTGCCATGATGATACACACATTTGCTTTTTGATATATATGATCTAACCAAGCACTGAGACTTATCAAAAAGGATGAATGCTGCCACCTGGAGATTAGAGACTAATTCCTTGGCAATGATGTTTGGGAGAGTCAATAATTCAAGAAATGAATGACAGAAATCCTGTGATGGTTCTCTCATCTCTAAGTGCTATGCAACTGTCCTTACATGACACCTTTAATCTAGAAGCAAAGATTGGAAGAAAATACCGTATATACTCAACTATAAGTCGAGAAATTTATGCCCCAAAATGGAGTCCAAAATCAAGGATCGACTTATGGAAGGGTCAATAGGTTACTACAGCTGATAAAGTTCATTAAAAAAAGTGCCCACCTTCCTCTGTAGCCAAGTAAACAGCTCCCCATTTGAGTCCCGGTGCAGGCAGCCTCTCCTCTCTCCGCGAGTGTGTGTGTGTGTGTGAGATCCTTCAGCCCTCCCTCGCAGCTGGAGCTAACAAGCAGCTACTGAGGGAAGGGAGAAGGATGCAGAGAGAGGGAGCATGCCCAAGCTTGGACCTCGTTTTGCAAACCATGGGTCTGAAAATGCTGGGGTTAAAGGCAAGCCTGGGGTCCTCCTTTTTCCCCCTGCAAGCCATGGGTCTGGAAATGCTGGGGTTAAAGGCAAGCCTGGGGTCCTCCTTCCCCCCCCTGCAAGCCATGGGTCTGGAAATGCTGGGGTTAAAGGCAAGCCTGGTGTCTTATTTTTTTTTCCTGCAAGCCTTGAGTCTGGAAATACTTATGCAAAGAGGTGTGTGTGTATGTGTATGTATGCAGCTAGACTTGTTTCCCCATGCTGATACTGTGACCCTTGAGAGAGGTTCAGAGAGAGAGATGTAGAGCGGGAAGTGGTGCTTTGTTTCCCCTTTTAGATCTTTTGTAACATGCCCTTGACTGATCCACAGGTCATATCAAAATCCATGATTTTGGCCTCAAAAACTGCCCTCGACTTATACATGAGGTCGACTTATACATGAGTATATACGGTATGTTAGAGCTGGTTCCTCCTAGCATGAAGAGGGCAAACAAGAAAAAATCTCCAGGCTTGCCCTCTATTGTTTTCTCCATTCAGGCAAAACTTTGTGATCCACATTTACTATGAAGATGATCACAATATAAGCAATCTCTGAATCACCAGCATTTTTCATGCATCTGTACGTAAGTAACAATGTCATTTTCTTCCATTTTAAAGCATTAGAACATCTTAGAGCATCTACAACATACAGTACAATATATAGGCTGTAATGTTTAGTACTGTTTTGCAAAGCACAGAGAAACATCTTCCAGTGTCCATAAATTCTAAGTCACATTAACTGCTCAAGAGGAAAGAATTACAATTAGCAACAATTCATAAATACTTAGGTCCATTTTATGGAATAGAAATTAAAATGCAATTTTTAATTTAAAGGCCAGTCTAATTGGCAGCACTTAGTTATAGGTTAAATCATATTTGGCCTACAATAATACAAGTATGTTGGGACTATATAACAAGAGAGGAATTTTCAGAAATACAAAGATTTGGTGGGTTTCATTTCCATTATTTAAATTATCAAAACTAGAATTTCAATAGAATTTCCATGTAACTTGTAACATGTAGTGTTCCTCTTAGATTATCATCAGTTTTGGTTTAGTTTGCTACTTAAATAACACAATCAATATTTTTGAATCATTACTTTTATTCAAAGGTGCTTCGGAGTTGCATTTTAAAAGCATCAGCAAGCAACTCAATTAGCTACTTTTTGTAATTGCAATACGTAATGGTAACAAGTTACTTTTTAAAACTGCTATGACTAACAGTAAGCATTCTTTTTTAAAAAAAATCAAGCTCTGTGGATTACATCACATGAAAAAGGACATCTGAACTGCACTTAGGCTTTTATGAAAGAATATTTCATAATCTTTAGCTGCTACTGCTGCTGTTTTTTGCATCATGATTTCTTTTTCATTTAAGCAGAAACAAACTAACAGAAATATCAAGCTAGCAACATGAATGTATTCTGCTTGAATCCAGGTCAAAGTTTGCTTAAACATGTTGCCCATCTTCTCTTGACTCCAGTTAATAATGTGGCAACTTCTTGGAAGAACTGCAGGAAGGTATATAATTAAGAGCAACAGATTAATCTGATGAAATGGAAGAGACAATTATATCTACTTCTCTAAGGGCGGTACAGACGGCCTCAAAGAGGCAGTGTGATGCTGGACTGGGGTCACAGCCCTGATCTGGCATTTTTCTGGCCCCAAAAAAAGCTCCTTTTGAGGGCGGAAAAAAAGCTGCCGTTTCTGCTGCAGTGTGCAGCGTCTGAACACCATGCTGCCAGAGTGCCGCAATGCTGCCCGCCTCGGGCGGGTGGCATAACACTGGCTTGGGGCGGTGGCAGGGTGTACATCATCTAAATGCCATGCCTCCATGCCGCTGCTTACTGTTGGGTGTGTTTAGGCTCTAAGTATCCCTTAAAACCCTGGCAGCAGCCTTCGTACAATGCCATTCAAAAACAAATCACAGATAAATACTTACTAGAAGCTCTGCCCAAACAAGGTGATCTGCATACTCTTGCCTTATCCTGAACTGAATTTGACAAAAACACTGAACTAAAAGCCCAGGAAACAGCAAGCAAGGATAACAAAATGGTACATGACCAGACACTTTCATTTTAGAAGACTTCCCAAACAGTCTTCCTAAAAGCAATATTCCAAAAAACAAGTCCAATTCAACTTAATTATAAACACATTCAAATATGTTACAACTGTTGTTTCCCTATCAGAAAACCTGAACTTGGAGAATGCGTTTGTTTGTTTGTTTGTTTGTTTTTTGGACTGCAACTCCTCCAAGCATCATGACCATGTGGTGGAAGATGCTAGAGGTTGTAGTCTGAAAAAGTAATTCCTCCAAGCTTTGCACAAAGTATTACCTATTGAAATCAAGGGAAGACTGGAGCTAAGGCCATCAATCAAGCCAGTGGCAGATTTTAACATGCACCATGTGTCCCACAAAGTCCAAGCAATTCTCTGCATCTGATAAGATTCACGATTGATATGTCTTTTATTTATTTCTGTCGGGAGCATGCATTAACAAAATTTATATACCACTTTATATCCAGGAGAGACTGCAAGTTAATTTACAATATGATAAAGTCAAGTACAACAAATGCAGTTTCAGCATTACAGCTCTTTCCAAAGTATCCCTTAGTCAATTCATTTCTGACATTTTCACAAACCACATTTAAAATATTACATTCCAAATCACTCCTCTTATTACCTGGAAATGGAGGTGTATTACTATTACATGGGGGTCACTTTACTGCAATACAAGACACTAGTGGATCAATGCCTAGCTGGGAAAGACAAATGGCAAGGGTTTGTTTTTTGCTTGAAACTGCTCGTGAAAGTTAGGGACTTTAAAAGCAGTCTCTGAAGCAATATGGGGACAACTTTTATTAAAAGGAACTGAGGAATTTGTATTTGCATCCAGATATGTAACTCAGCTGCTCCATTAAAATGTCTTAATATATCATTAGACTTACTACATTGTTTTCATACAAAAAATATAAGATTATTTTATTCACTTATAAACCAGTCAGAAATCCAATTACCTACATGCCACTTGATACAACTGTACTTCAGTTCATATCAAGAGAAAAAGCAGTTTATGATGGTTTGGTATTGTTGTGTGCCTTCAATGTCATTTCCAACTGCTGATGACTCTTATCATGAGGATCTCTTGGCAAGATTTGGTCGGGGGGGGGGGGTTGCTTTTGCTTACCTCTCAGGCTGAGAGAGTGTGGCTTGCCCAAGGTCACCCAGAGGATTTCCATGATGAAGCAAGGATTTCAACCATGGTCTCCAGAGTTGTTGTCCAACAATTAGACTACTACAGACTGCTGACTCCCTATGATGGTTTATTTCCAAGTATGTAGATAGCATACAAATTATTAGTGCATTCAAAAGTGAATGATTTCATGAATAAACAAATGGCTCATCTATGATATTATGCTATAATCATAGGAGAGTCATACTATTCTCAGATGCTCTGTATAAAGCAGAAATGCATGATTTTTTAAAATCCCACTACCAGCATTAATACTTCAATGGGAGATTATCGGGGAATACCGGCTACTGTAGGCTAAACCTCAGAGGAAGACAATAGCAAATCAGCTCTGTGAAATTCATATGGTTCACCATACGTCAGCAGGCAACTGGAAGGTATATATTAAAACAAATCAGCATTTGGTCTTGGGGAGCCATGCACACAGTTGATCCAAACACACATTTCAGCATGCAGCAATGAAGAAATGAATTAAATGGAAGAAGACAGAACAAGCACAGAGGTGTTCTATTTCTGACCAATACCATTTAAAAAGTTTACACAAACCTGTATTGCAAAGATATTAACTCACTCAGATACTGCACTTTTAAAACATAATTTTAAGTATCCTGAAACAGAAGACAATCTCTTCCATATGTTTGACTGAGACGCCTGTAATGTTCAGCTAATAAAATAAAACATCAAGTTTACATGACTTTTAAATTCACTTAATTTCTGTTGTTTTGTGCACATTTCTGCATATCCCTGTATCTTAATGAGATCAATCTCAACACGTACCCATCTGCAGATCAGCAGTAGCAGCCACTGGAAAGCATCAGATGCCAGAGCCTTATAAAGCCTTTTGCAAAAATCACATGGTTAATTGTGAGATTTTAAAATGTGTAAGATTTTGGGCTTTCTTCATGCATTGGTAACTGGCAATACGCTCTACAAATCCAAGATAATGGTCACTTTCGGTTCCCTGCAGTGCCCAAGACTCACTCCCTCAATGTGTGGTAAATGAATTGCTGCCAATCACAATTGCCTTATTAGGCTCATGTAGAGCCACACACCTAAGAATCCATCTGTCTTCGTGTCTTAGTAATGCCCATATTGAAGTTTTTTGTTCTAATGCCAAGCAAACCACTCACTCTTGCATTTATTTTCCTCCAAGTCACTCTACCCTGAGCATAATTTTTTTAATGCAGAGAATTTAAACATTGGTGTTGCCAAATATATAAAACTATGCATACAGTAGCAAACTAGGAAAAACATAACCCTTGAGCATTTAGCATGTGGCTCCCTATGTGGAAAGGTGTCCTTCCTAGAGTGATTCAGTCTATTTACTAGTATGTGATTCTGGCTAATTAAAAGGGAGGGAAAAAACTTGTACGGTCAATCTCACAAGAATACAAGTATATCATAATACATGCAGTGAAGATTTGCATATGCTAAAATGCAAGATAGGAAACTACTCTTAACTGCTGGAAAATGAATCTGTGTAGAAGGACATGATATATCACAATTATGTGCAATGATCAAATAAAGATCTAAGAAATAATAATGTGAGCGATATATTGATGAATGTACCCAAAGGATAACAGTGAGAAATATATGTGTATGTAAAGTAGAAGAAATATGAAACAGTGAACTACTTCGCTATTATATATGTAGAATAGATAAAAATTAGAAACTTTATAGGAATTGAATAGAAATATAATGATTTTTTTTTTCTTTTGCTTAAAGATAATTAAAGGAAAGTCGTATTAGAATTCTTCATTTCAAAGGAAGGGAAGTTTTTGTTCTTTTTTAAAGTTTTGTTTTTCTTTTCATGTCTTTCAGTGCCATGGAATGTTTAGAAGAGAATGAGATAGTAAAGAAAGACATTTAGATCTAATAAGTAGGTAGGTCATTTAAGAAAGGTTTGTATAGATATTTAATAGTGTACAGTATATGTTGTGGAAGGTATTGTATTATGTGTTTGTTTATGTTTGATGTCTTTGTAACTGTTTTTTTAAACAATAAAATTCTTTTTATTAAAAAATTATGTGCAATGGCAAGTCCAATAACACTTCATTAAGAGTGCAATCCTTATGAAGTAAGCCCTACTGAACACCATGGGGCTTCCTGTGGGTTCACATTTATAGGACTGAACGGTGTCTATATGGGTGATTCAAAGAAACGTCGGCTTTAATTCAGTTTGTCAGCAAACTGTTTTTCCCACAGGAAAGAAAGCGCATGTTTATCCCTCTTTTTCTCAATAAGCAAGATCCTAGCAACAAGGACTATGACTTTAGAAAAAGTGCAAAATTTTAGCAAGTGCTCTTGACAGATGATTTATCATAGAAAAAATAGGTGCAGTGACATAAGCCTTGTTCACATCCCATGCCTTTTTCAACATGAGAATAAGGGTGAGCTTAGACCTATCCCACACCCATAGTTATTAATTTCCACTCAAGTACATATCAGAAGAGAAGTTCCTGTCTGGAGGGATGTGAACAAGATCCCTGATCTTACAGGGCTCTTCTTTTATGAGGGTCTACTGTAGGACCCCAAATCAAACCAAATCTAATCTAATACCCCAAGGGGGAAAAAAATCAAAATTCAAAATGATCTTGAAAGAGTGGAGAGCTGGCCCAAAACTAGCAAAATGAATTTTAACAGGGATAATTGTAAAGCAATACATCTAAGCCAGAAAAATGAAATGCACTAATATAGGACGGCTTGAAAGTGACATCTGGCTTGAAAGTAGTACTGTATATATGAAAAAGATCTAAGGGTCTTACTAGACCACAAGCTAAACATGAGTCAGCAATGTAATATGGAAGCCAAAAAAGCCAGTGCTATTCTAGGCTGCATCAAATGAAATATAAAGACCAAATCAAATGGAGTTGCAGTGCCATTTTATTCTGGTTTCTGATACTGACAAGCTGGAATGTGTCCTGAGAAGGGCAACCATGATAGCCAAAGATCTGGAAACCAAGTCTTATGAAGAATGAATGTTGCTAATAGAGTTGAAATTTAATTACCTGTCTTTTATTGTCCTTTGTCCCTAATCACCACATGGCCAAAAAAGGGAAGTGTCCTCTGTCTGCTGTATTGAGATCCCTCCAGACCAACAGAAATAACATCTGTGACAAAAGGCCTCTGACTCTTAACACCATCATTTTTCTTCTGCCTATAACTTTTAATGTATTTTTTTAATGAAGAAGTCAGTGAAGTTTCAAAAGCTTGCATGATGTATTTTGTGCATTTTGGTTGGCCAGCAAAATTACAGTATTGCTTCCACTTTAGAATCAGTTGGAAGGGACCACAAGGGCCACTGAATGTCAACCCCTACCATGCAGGAAAACACAATCAAAGCACTCTCAACAGATTGCTATCCAGCCTCTTCCACCTTCTGGACAATGAAAATGTTTGCAAGGCAAGTGAGGAATTTGTTGGGAATTTCCCATTAGCACTACATCTCTCCTAATAATAATAATTATTATTAACCTTTATTTATAAAGCGCTGTAAATTTACACAGCGCTGTACATACAATCTTTTTAATTGGATGGTTCCCTGCCCTCAGGCTTACAATCTAAAAAGACTCGACACAAAGGGAGTGGTGGTGGGGAAGGGGCCTCTCTAGTAGGATAATACATATAAAATACATAGCAATATAGGAAATGATTCAATAAAACAGGCACCAAAAGAACATCAAATAGCAAGTGACAATTATGCAATGCCTGGGAACGCTTCCCTGAACAGGATGGTCTTCAACTCCGTTTTGAAGCTGGTTAAGGAAGTGATGGCTCTTGCTTGTGGGGGAAGAAGGTTCCAGGAGTGAGGGGCAGCAAGTGAAAAGGGGCGAATCCAGGATGAGGCAGAGGAATCCTTTCTTAATGGTTGGTCAGCCATTCTAGGAAGGCATCACCCAAGTCCTGCTCTTTTGTGGATTTTGTTGTATTTAGGGAGCTAAGCATATTTAGCTTGGAGAAGAGTAGACTGAGAGGTAGCATGCTAACTACCTTTAAATATCTAAAGGAATGTCATGCAGAAGATGGACCAAGCTTGTTTTCTGCTGTTTCAGAGACTAGAAGACAAGCCAATGAATTCAAATTACAAGAAAAGCAATTTTACCTGAACATGAGCAACAGTATTTTTACTACAAGAGCTGTTCAAGAACAGTGGTGGACTCTCCATCTTTGCATAAGTTGGATGGTTATCTTTCAGGAGTGCTTTGGATGTATGTTTCTGCATGGCTGGACTAGATTGCCCTGACTCCTGAACAGTTGTCACTCCTCATTAACATCCACAACATAGTACCTGAAGTATGGTGGCCTAGCTACACAATATAGAAGATCCAGTCATAAAAGTTTTTTTGAGCTGAAAGAAGCTGCAAGGGTCACCCAAGTCCAACTTCCTGCTATATCACTACTGGTTCCCTTGATCTGGACACTGTTGTGTGGGACAGCTCTGGGTAGTGCTGCACTAGAAGATGACAACAGTGCTTATAAAACCATTTATTTAACTTATATTACAACAACTTTGGTGGGGGAGAGTATGTATAACAGAGGTGGGCAACTGTAAGGCATAAGGGGCATCACTGGCCAGCTAGGAGATCTTGGAGGGCCACATTCCCCCCTCAAAACTTTTTTTAAATAGCCCTCAAATATCCTCTGGGGGAATGGAGGGCAATTTTAACATCTTTATGCGGCCGTTTTTAATGGGTTTAATACAGCCCAACCATGCTCCAAATTTTGGCAGAATTGCCCCATGCCCCCTGCATTCTGCCCATCCCAAAGCACATGCATGTGCACATAAATTATGAGATAATGTATAATTTTATTGTTCCAGAAGGC
>NC_056527.1:24697489-24750621 GCF_019175285.1 Sceloporus undulatus | reverse complement strand
ACACAAACAGCTTAAGACTCCAGGACCTGATGGCTGGTGGTTTTTTGGGGGTGGTGGTGGTGGTGGTACATTAATCTACTTGAATGTTAAGATCACCCTTAGAAGTCTCTCTTGAATATCCACTGTGCCCTTACAAGTGGTTATATGGCGACTTGGAAGAGAGACTGTTTCTTCACTTTGATTGTGGAATAATCTGCCCACAGATTGTCTCTTTTGCTTTTTTGACAAATTTTCTATTTGTCTGTTATTTAGAGCTGCCACAGTTGGCAACATTTCAGGTCCTTTAAGGTACAGTGCTTACCTTGGTAAAGGTGCTACTGAAAACAGTATACTGCGTTTTCTACTTCATTTTAGAATGATCTGTAACCATGTGAATTTGTCTATGTTTTAGTACTGAGTGGATGGGAGAAGTGATATAAATCCTGAGATTTTTAAAAAAAGGTCAGAACTTGGAGTGAGTAAAACAGATATGCCCCAAATTTGGGACAGCATCTCAAAAATAGCTCATCTGGACACACCACTGTTTGCATTTGGACAGGCAATGAAGGCATTTTTATTTCAGTGAGTTTTTGGGGACACTTTTTTTTTTTTTGATAGGAGTGTCTTTCTGTTGTTCTCCCCCCCCCCAATTATTCTTTTAAAATAATTTTATTGAAATATTTCTTTATCAATATGGGGGGTGTACAGAAAAGTGGGACATCAATACTGGAAAATGAAGTGCTATGTTAAATATCATTAGTTGCCTCAATCAGAACTCCACACTCTCTATTTGATGTATTTTATTGTTGTAACCTGCCCGGATTCTTCGTGATTGGGCAGGCTAGAAATAAATCATCATCATCATCATCATTTTTATTTTTAAATGATGAGTAACTTGCCTTCTTTTTTGATGATTTGTTCCTGTCATCCAACCAATCATCCATCTGTTCTTCAATCTCTTCAATAGAAGTACCATGATCATATGATGGTATATATGCATTTGTTTCTGCCACTGTGTATACAGGAAACTCAGATTTTGGTTTCTTGACTTTAGGTTTCTTTTCCTCTGTAAACAAAACATAATTTTAATTACTAACTCTATGCAGAAACAATGGTTCAGATACCAACTACACCCCAAAATTTTAAAAGCTACCTTAACGTTAAAAATCAGCTGAAATAAAGGTTGATCTGGACAGCAAGTCTTCCAGTCTGAACTTTAGTCAGGGAATGAACAAAGAGCTTATCTTACAATGTGCTTTTCAGGGGAAAAAAACTTTCCATAGCAAATTCTGCTTGATATTATGACAACATAACTTTATTCCCAAAAACATATTTTGTAAGAGAAACAACAATACTATAGATGTTGCTGTTATACAGATAGTCCTTTGAAGCCATCTCCTCTAAATGCCTGCTTGGAGTCAGTAGTGGGCTGGATGAGGAAAAACAAACTCAGTTTGAATCCAGAGAAAACGGAAGTACTAGTGATAGGCTCTCCCGGTCCGGGTAGTGAAATTTGTCCACCTGTCCTGAATGGGGTCACGCTTCCCCTGAAGGACTCAGTCCGCAGTTTGGGGGTGCTTTTGGACTCATCACTCCAGCTGACTTCTCAGGTGGATGCGACGGTCAGAAGCACCTGCTACCAGCTTTGGCTGATACGCCAGCTGCGACCCTACCTAAGCCGGGGGGGACCTTGAAACAGTGGTACATGCTCTGGTAACCTCTCGGTTGGATTTCTGTAATGCGCTCTACATGGGGCAACCCCTGTACCAAACCTGGAAGCTTCAGTTAGTGCAGAATATGGCAGCAAGGTTGGTCACTGGATGTTTCAGGGCTGACCATATAACACCGGTTTTGCAAGATCTCCATTGGCTGCCTATTCGCTTCCGGGCACAATACAAGGTGTTGGTTATAACCTAAATGGCTTGGGCCCAGGGTACTTGGAGGACCGCCTCTCCCCATATAATCCGCCCCGCACGCTTAGGTCATCCAGGAAGAATTTGTTGAAGATCCCGATGGCGAGATATGTGTCAACCTCACAAAGGGCCTTTTCCATCTCGGCCCCTAGGATCTGGAACACCCTTCCCGATGAGCTCTGCTCCACCACCTCCCTGGATCTCTTTAAAAAGAGACTCAAGACCTTCTTGTTTCGGCAAGCCTTCCCAGATGTTCTTTGATATCATGTGACCCCCCCTATATGTACTGTACTATCGATTGCACTCAGCTAGCTTGGATTTGATGTAATGGTTTTAATTTGTATAATTCTAATGTTTTTATTGTAGTTTTATTTATGTACTGCAATTTTTAATCTGTATTTTGTCATTGCAATCTCTATCTGTACACCGCTTTGATCAGTGCAGAAAAGCGGTTTATAAATGAAACTTATTATTATTATTATTATTATTATTAAGCCAACCAAGTCAAACTGAAGTCCGTTAACAAAGCCAAAGACACGGCCCAAGAAAGTCAAGCCATAATCAGAGTCCAGAACAGCCAAAATGTAATCCAAAGGCAAAGTCAAGAAAATCCAAGCCAAAAATGCTGTATACCGTTAAGATAAATCAATGCTAATCAACAGTTCCTTCAATGTTGCTGCTGTGGCAGACAAAATAGAACTGAAAGTTGAGGGGGGAAGCATACTGGTTAGGGATGTGAGGGGAGTGGATGGAGCTACAGTCAAAACGGTTACGTAACAGTTCTAAAAAGTTCTGAACGATGCACTGTACAGGCACAGGTAATCCATTTGTGTGAGTCACGAAGAAGAATTTAGTGTTTTCCATCATTTGATTTGCATTTTCACTTGTAATGTGGTGTCTTCCATTATTACTCCTTTTGTTATAAATAAAATTCTACAGAAAGCACACTATAACCACATTCACACCTCATAATAAGCTTAATTCGTTTAGAGTTATGACTTCCCATGCACAAACAAGGTGCAGGTGCAGAATGTTTGAATGTTTGGCAGCTCCTGCCTGTGGGAGCAGCTAAACAAGCCAGGAACCCTCCATTTATGGTTTATTTGCTGTGATACCTGAACTGTGATTTATGGCTTGTTCATCCCTTCCCAAGGTAATACTCCAGGAATAAATTCTGGTGTGTTTTAATATCCAACATGACCATATGAAACTATTACATTTTCTGAGTTTCTCATAGATTTGAGACTAAAATAAAGAGAGCAGCTAATTATCTAATCTCCTCAATTTTAAACTGCACTGCATCAGCAAAATGGGGTTGTACTGATGCCTCACAGGATTATTATATAGATTTAGCTGGTTAGTTAGTTATAACAAATGTTTTCTAGACAGTATACAAAAAATTACCAAATGCAAAAAACAGCACACAATAAAACCTAGATAAAAGAATATGCAGCATATAAAAACAGAATAAAATGAACAGCAAAACAGAAGTGATTATAAGACGACAATGTACGAAAAGAGTACTGAATACTCAAAAAAATTCTATGTAAGTGTTTAAGCTGGAATTTAATGATATCTAGGCAGGTGCAAGTGTTACATCTTCCTTTCCTTTCCTTTCCTTTCCTTTTCAGGCAGAACTATGAGGAAATTGGAGCTTCAAGCTTCCATTCTGAATTAACATTGCATTGTAGTATTACTATTTGTTTGGAAATCATTTTTATTCAAAAGATATTTTTATTACAGATGTATAGAAATGTTTTCTCAACATCATTACTTCACTTAAAAAAGTAAAAAACAAACAAACCTGGAATATGCAATCAGTTTATATATTTAACATTATGCTTTCTTATATTTAACCTTAAGTATGTTTTAATAAAGTTGTATATAACTAATTTACTTCTTTGTTTTTTTGTTGACTATTTTAATGTAAACTCAGAGTATTCACTATTTCCATATCTTATTAAAGAAGATAACCCTTGTATATTCTACCTATAAACACTTCCATTTTTAATAATAATAAAAAAAGAAATCTCACCTACCTCTTTTATTATTTAACAAATCAGTTAAAACTTATCCCAGTTCAAGCTTACCCTCAAATTGTTAAGGTGTAATGACCCATGAATTATTTGATATATCATTTTACAGTATGTTACAATGTTACACTATATTGTTCAATCCTGCCCGTTTCATTTTGCAATGGTTTATTATCAGATCCCAGTCTACTTCTACTTTTTTCAAAGATTTATTATTAATTAAATAAGTAAGTTTGTCCAGTTCCAAGAGGGCTCATATTTCTTAGCAAAAAGAATGCAGACAGCTGTGATCAAATAACAGTATTTTCTTCCAATATTGATTTTCCTCATTTTTACTTAGCATATGCGTCATATTTTGAAGGTAAAATTCAGCAGTCATCAGGAAAATGGTTCGGATTACTTTTTTAAAAAAACACCTCAGAACTTAACCAGGATCAAACTTAACCATAGTTTAGGATCAGAAGCTATGGTTCAAAGTTACTTACTTCTCTAACTATAGTTTGCGTATTTATTTAATTTATATCCTGCCTTTCTTCTTGTACTGGATCTAAGGTGGATTGTTTCACACATATAACAGACAAGGGTTTAATGACATTTCAAGCAAAAACTTCTTGATTTTTTCTCAGTCATTTTGAAGAAGGAAACCGAAACTCTTGAGTGCTGGGTCTGTGGACATACTGCCAAACTACAGTTCTGTGTTATGATTAAAATTGAATTTTGGATGAAAGCTCCATTCCTATTCATATTTGTTTACATAATAATAATAATAATAATAATAATAATAATAATAATAATAATAAGATTTATTTATATTCTGCCTTTTCCTTGTGGAATCAAGGCGGATTACAAAGCAAAGGGATAATACACCCCTCACCAATTACATCACTGCATACATAATATAATAAATTATACAAGAAGTCAAAAGTACATAGAAAAGTGCAAAGTACAAAAAAATAAATACATGACATAGTGTAATAATCGAGCATAATGTAGCATAATACTGTATTTTCTGGCATATAAGACTACTTTTTAACCCAGGAAAATCTTCTCAAAAGTCGGTGTTTTCGGGGTTTGTCTTATACACCGGGTGTCGTCTTATAGGTAAGGTGCTGAAACTTCCAAGCCGGACTGGAGAATCTGCGGTCGCCGCATATGGTAGGGAGAGCTCAAAAACGGCTGCAGACACATCCCCACCATATGCGACGATCGTATGAAAGCAGTTACCGCTCTGATAGTCTTGGAGACAGGGAGGTCTGGGCAGGCAGGGAGAGCTGACCAATCCAAGCAGGCTTTGTATACAACAAGGTTTCCTGCTAAGTATCTGCATTTGAATTAAAATTACCACATTGAAATTAAATCTGATGTTTTTTTAAAATTTTTATTTGGTCTGCGTTGGAAGAGCGGTAGTCTTATACCCAAACTCTATATTTTAACTGGAAAAGTTGGGGGTTGTCTGATACGCCCAGTCATCTTATACGCCGGAAAATATACGTAATCTAAATGGCAATCCCCAACTCTCTCCTAGCAGCGAAACAACAATATATTAACAAGTATATGTCAAAAATAGTTATCCTCTATGCTGGTGCAGCCAGGTATTCCAGGGGGCATTGGAGCTGGCATAAAATACTCTGCTGCTCTCCTCTGCATCCTTCTCTGGGCCAATGTAGCCCAGTGGTCCAAGGAGGGGGCCCAGGAGCTGGCATTCTAAAGGTGCTGCTCTCCGAGGGTGTCTCCCAATTAGCTGCCTCAGGTCCACTGGGCTTCAGGTGGTCTTTTAAAAAAAAAGATTGTAAACATTTTTGTTGTTTTGGAAGTCACATTGGGTCCTGCCCTTCACCGTTCTCTCTCTCTCACACAGTTGAAGCCAGGAGGTCTTTCTCCACTGGGGCTGCCTTGGCATCATGTATGTACCTTCAAATTATCTGTCGACATGATGACCACATAAATTTCATAAGGTTTTCTTAGGCAAGAAATCCTCATAGGTGGTTTTCCCACTACCTTCCTCTGAAATATAGCCAATAGCACCTGGTATTCATTACATACTCATATGGAAGTAAATCCTACTGAACAGTGGAGTTTATTTTTGAATTAAGATAAAGGCTGGCACTCCCAAGATTTTTGTGCTTTGAATAGAATTCTAACAGGATCTTCATTCAAGCATTCAAGTCTTCTTTCCAAATAACTGGTTGCAGTGCTGAGCACAGTGGCAGTGTTCAGTTGGATGGCTTACTTGTATGAATGGGTCAAGAGACATGAGCCAAGTTCACCAAAATCAAGTTGCTATACACTTTTTAGAAGTTATGCCAGATCACACAGTTGCACAGGTGACTGAGCCATAGGCACCATAGCCATGAGCACACTACTTGTATAAAGGTCAGTTAGCTCACCACCGAAAGCCAAAAATGTATGCTTACAGAATGTGCAACTGCTTGCACAATAATATTCACAATACAATAGAGCCCCAACAAAACATCAGCCCAAGAAGCCTTGGTCCAGACACTCTTCCTGTACCTGGATCTTGTCAGGACAAATGGCTCTAGGGAGTGGGAGCATTGTTAAACAGCCTTCCTGAGTATCTAGGAGATAGGTTGGGACCACAATGTAATTTAATATATAATTTTAACACCATGGACCATTTGCTTTATAACTAATTGAGTCATTTAGCATTTATTTACCAATAGAGATAATAAGTATCATTAACCAAATCAAAGCACTCTCTGATACCAATGCAAAACCCTCAAATCTAATCAGCTTCATAAAATCCATATTTCCTCTATTTATAGACTAAAAAGTTAAACCCACTGAGCAGGGAGCCATGCAGAACAGAGTTAAGAGATGGCTACAGGCTGAAATTACTTCACATTGTAGTTTTCTCCTATGACCAAAACACAGAAAGGTGAAACCAAATATATCTAAGGTCATAATAGAGAAATCAATGTGACAAATTGAAAAATTACAGTACCATGAAAACCGTACTTTGCATCCTCTTTTTGTTTGCATTACAATACAAGCCAATTGAGGGGGGGAAGTTCAAAGAATATTCCTAGCTTTTCCAAATCATAAAGCAGCTTATCATATTGCAGTTAAATAACGTTTGAGTAGTTGACAGAGTTTCACCAAGTTTCAAGTTTTGAATATGTAAATTTTATATATACATTTCCTGAAGGTGTATATAATTTCCCACACATTTTACAATTCCTAGCAGTCAAACCAATTTGAAATTGCAATAACATTTGTCACCAATTATTAGAATTATTTCCAGACAGACAAAAACAAAAAACAAACAGGAAAAGATCACAGTGATGAATATTTCTCTGATATCTTAACTAAGTCCTGGTTTTTGGAACTACTTGCATTTCTGTCACAATTCATCACAACATTATCTAATTTGCTGAGATGTAATATGAAAATTTCTATAAATGAGTAAGAATTCAGGGAGCATTAAACAACTTCATATTGCACTTAATCTGATCCCATGCAAACCCATTTTTGCTGCTTCCATAGAAAACAGCAATTGCTCACAACAAATTTTTAGAAATGTGTGAGTTCATCCATGTTCTCAAGATACCTATTTTAAAAATATTAAATTGAATCAAGACTATGCATAAAAAGACTCACTCTGAAGTGTTTCCAGTTCAGCTCTAGCCAAAGCCTCTTCTTTCTCCTTCATTTTTGTTTCTTTATATTCTACATATAGTTGTCTGGCTTCCTTTAAGAAAAATGTAATGATATCAGCATCTCAAAGCAGTTAGCTGCAAAGGTACCATTTTGAACTTTACATGATTAATTTCAAATTCTAGCAATCAATCATTTGGAGGAAAAATGGATCCTGTATGGAATAATTAAATATGAATTTTTTTTACACATAATGAGAGAAAAATACTAAGAGTAATTACACACCATGGGATAAGCAACACTATGAAAAAGATGAATTAGAGTAACATGTTACTCTAACTCTCACGGCTGAAAATGTAAATCAGGTGTCAAGCAGACTGGCCAGAAGGAGCGGCCAGAGTCAGGTGGAGACAGCAGTGAGCGCACAACCAGTTCTCAAAGCAGGCTGCCGTTGCAGTCCCAAAGGGGATGCCAGCAGAAGTGGCTTTTCACCATTGCTTTTTGTGCTGGCTTTACCCACTTTGACACAGTTTCTGCACAGCTTCCACCTGCTTTGGGGGCTGGAAGCCACTTTATTTGACCCATCTGTTTTGGGCCTTAAAAAATGAACTATTTACTCATGGTAGATCTTAAACTTTCGCGTTTCCTGCTGGGTGCAAACCCATCCTATCAGTAGCCACTAAAACAAATCACCTGAGTTCCATTCCTTAACTTATTGGAACTGAATACACAGATCAATTAAGGCATTTACAGATGCACACAACTAAACAACAATACTGTGGAAATTAACTTGTGCATTTTGAACAGATGTACAACTTTCTCCCTTGCATCAAGTGCAAGGGAACCTACTCTTTGTATTTAGAAGGCTTTAGAGAGGATGTATAATGCTCTTGGCCAACCGTAGCCACCCATTCCGCAGATGGTCAGTCCTAGCCTGCTACTATAAAGCTTCAGGCGCTGAAAACATTTCCTGCATACCACCAAAACAGACAGTCAACCTTTCTATCCAGCTTGAAGTTAGGGATTGTTTCCACAAGTGTTATGAGCCAGAGAAGAATGTTGGGAATATTTAGGCTGGTGAAAGCTGAGGGGATAAACAGGGCCTTTATCACTCAAATGAACCTCATCCTTTTCACTTGCTGTTGAGAGGGTGAATGGCACTAACCATATGAGTGACTAATGCACTCCAAATAGCCTCACAGACCAGCACTATTAGCTATCCCCATTTCCCAACCATGGTAAGGAGAAAAGCTACAGTTCTATAATTATTTGCTTAAACCTACTATGATTAAGCCACACAGAACATAATGGCACTTACTTCTGAGTAAAAATGCACTGGATTACAAAGAAGGGGAGGAGCAAGATCCCAGCAAACACACATTTCTGCCTGTCTAAAATTGTAGTCTCTTTCTACAGCTGCATAATGATCTAGTTAAACTGGTCTTAATTCATATTTATCCAGCATCACCTGTGATGGATGAACATGTTCATTCTGTGACAGCAAGAGAAAGGTCAAGTCAGAAATGAGGAACAGAAGCTCTGGCATCATGGATAGAGAATTTACCACTACAAAGTATAAACTGGAATTTTCACCCTAGCACTTCTTTACAACTATTAGAAGAGAATGCAGTCAATCCTTCCCAAAACACAATGCATATCCTTCAGACTTCAGTGAGAATAATTAAAATATTTAACCTTTCAAATTCAAGGTTATTTTACATACTTCTGATCATTCAATCAGATACTGCAAAATTATTTCACGCACAGGCTATTGCCTGGCTTTATTTCCATTGTATTTTCTATGCTGAATTTTGAACATTATGCCACAGGGGCTTTTGCTATGATTTCAGCTTAGACATTTTTAATCGAGGTTTAAATATTTTGACTATGAAATTTGAAGGTAAATTCTGGAACAGAAGATGTCATTGCTTATGTAACTTTGAGATACCAAATGTCAAAGGGTAATTGCCAATATCTGGAGTGTTCATCAGAGAACACCTGGAATTGATGGGCAGATGAAAATGACAGAGAAGAGGAGAACGACAAATAAAAGTTTCAGTACTGGAAGCTATCCAGGACTAATAATTAGTTGTGATACACCTTCTATTTGAATGTTCACCAAAAAGAGGCCAATATTACCGAAATTCCAAAAATGTACTTCCAGTGGTGTCACTTTACTATGGGGATAAACCTTCCATAAAATCTTCTATAACAAATAGGCAAGCAAAACATTTTTAAGTGAGTACCCTATATCTTCAGATACCATGCAGCTCTTGGGCAAAATGTATAACCAACAATTGAATGGGACGCGCCGCCCCTTCCGCCCCATGCGCGCCCCGTGGCTTGAGCGCGTATCCTCAAGCTGCATAAAGCGCGCCCGCGTCATATTCTCTACATCTGTGCTGTGGTTATGTGTGTATGTTTTAAGAATAAATTTGCTTTTACCAGCACAGTCTGGATATAAATTTGCCCTAATATTAGAGTAATGAATAGTAACTATAAAATAATACAGCCACACTCTTCCATTTATTCTAGTGGGGCATGTGAAAACATCCCTATAAGTCTTCACTGGACTTCACTACTGGAGACCTGCAAATAATGCTTGAGTCTTTTTTAGGGTCTGTCATTTCTGTCAAAATCTGGCAGTAATTTTCCACCTTCATTATTGCATAAATCTAATAAAAATGCATAGGAGAGCTATTCTGACATCTAAGAATTTGAAAAAAAGTGAATGCAAGCTTACATTGTGCAAATGAATGAAACAAGTATCTGTAGATACAAAAAGACTATTGGTAGGAGGGCAGGGACATGAGAGAGAGAGATTACAGTATCATGGGGTTTTCTGGGCCTGAGTGTGTATGAGTTGCCAAGATCAGCCAATGGATTTCCATGGCCAAGTGGGGATTTGAACCCTGGTTTCCAGGGGCATGGTCCAACACTCAAATCACTACGCCATGGTGGCTCCATCTTTGACTCTTTAGCGATGGCTAAATATAGATTTTGCTTTAATTAGTATCTGTATTATGTTTTTTACACTTATTTGCAATGCAGACTTTTCAAGTGTTTTCCTTTCTTTAAAAGTGACCGTTCATGCTAGTCAATTCAACTTTAATTAACTTACTAAGAAACATGCCCCACTATATCACCAGGTCTTACTCTGAAGGAAAAGTTCTAAGGCTAGCAGATTTGAGAGCAAGAAAATTTACTATGTAAAGTATCTAATTTAACAGCAATCATGGGATTCAGATTAATGTTTAATTGTTTCATATAAAAGCAAAACAAATGTGTTTAATTCCTGCAGTGTCCAATTCCTTCCCTAAATGAACAATATGACAAATCTTTTTTTACACAAAGATGCTTTTTTAAAAGCAAACAAGACAATTTTTTTTACTCAAACATGTGACGTAAACTGACCCACCCCACTCCATGCTATCATTCATAAACAGTTCTTATTTCTTGACATATGTTTTTATGTTACCATGTTCCTCTGGCTGCTAAATGCACATGAAGGCAGATACATAATGTATTAATTGGCTGTATGTAAGTACTAAATCTAGGGATGAGGGAGGAATTCCCTTAACTGAATAATATCTTTCACTATAGTTCTCCAGTCATCCATCTTTTGCTTGCTTTCTTGACCTATCTGAGTAGCTTTATTAAATAATTAAACTAGCAGCATATCCTTTTGGAATAGTGGGTGCCTCCCATGTAACTTTAGCAAGTAAGTAAGTGCACATGAGAGATGTGAGCTAGCTGAATACATTACACAGAAGGAACTGCAAAAACCAGCCATTCCTTTGCACTGTATTTCTGGCCCTAGGGGCCATAGTTTTAAGTTGCAGAACTTAGCAAGGAGAAGACTCTCAGCTCCATATTCAGCATCTATAGAAAGCAGAACAAACACATAGGCAGAGCTGGGGGAAAGTGTCTATTGCTGCTAGCAAAGTATAGATCTTATACACAGTGGGATCTTTGTGCATAGAATGACCTGGAGAACACACGCGTTTCACAAGAACTGCTCTGTTCCCCACTTCAGACATTTCATTAGAGGCAAGGATTGAGACGTATCCACAAACTGCACTGCTGCTGTCCTCCACTTGGTAACATAGCAATCAGCTCTCCTCGCATCAGAAATCCATCTTAATCTGCCTCCCTCCACCCCCATTGTCCACAAAATAATTAAAAATAAAGCTCTCAAAAAAATGCTTTGAAAGCTGTGGACCATTTTTCTTCTAACTCCAAAGAACAGGGAACAGCTGGTATAGCAGAGAAGAATAAAATGACAACAGCTAACCTGTGGACATGCATACAAAGCAGTTTTCCAAAGTAAAGAAGTACCTTAATTATTTTAAGTGCCTTCATGTATTAGAATTGAGGAGGGGGAAAAGAAGGGGCAGGAGCGATGGAACACATTCAGTTGGATAAATGACAATCAGATGTAGGTAGAAGCTTTGCAACGTGATTCATGTAAACTGATATTTAGCCACCCTACCCTTCACATGCATTAAAATGACTCATGCTTGGATCCCAAGAGCTCTCCTGCATTATATGTGGAAAGCACTTCTGCTCACATACAGGTTGTGTCTGTTGTCCGCTCTTCTGCTCGAGCCCTACAATTCAGCCTCAAGGGGTGGGGGGGGGAGCCCATTCTAGACTAAGCTTTGAGCAAAGCATTTCAAAGTGGGAGGAGACATGATGTAGAGGTGCTCATAAGGGAGTGATGTGAAAAGTGGTCCCCATTCTCACAGGAACTAAACTGCAGTTGCAAAACAATTTTAATTAGGTAGTGGCAGGCATGAGAAAAATGCCTGGTTTCAAGAATGAAGAGACATCCAGCTGCTTAAAACTTTCAAGGAATTAACTAACCTTGGTCTGCTCTCCCTGCACAAAAATGCTTTAATTGGAGATGAACTTAAGACATGGTAAATTGCATTTGTTATTTTGTGCTCAGTCCAAATGCATAACCAAATTCTTTTTAGGACAGTATGGAATAGCTGTTATGAACATTTTTAAATCTATTGCATCTGATTTGTGGGCTTTGCTTTTTCTTGAAAACAGGGATCTTGCTGCTATAATCACTGCCTGGTAACCTTGAGGATAAACTACTATTAAGCCTGTGCAGGGCTGTGCCTTTGGAAGATTCAGATGATACAAAATGCAACTTGCCTCTTCCACCACATTCTGCTTCTGTGAGCCAGCAGGATACCACCAATCACTGCAAACCTTATCCCAGTTCTCCTACCTTCTTGAATTTAACCTCTTATTTAAAATAAATACATGTCATTTTTGCTATGCTTAAAATGACACTGCAGTTTTATAATAGGCTAAATTGGCAGGCTGTTGTTAATTAAATACAATACAGCTCCTGAACTAGACTGCAGCCTGATCAAACTTACTAAAGGCTTTCCAAGTTAAAAAGTTATAATTTTTTTCAGTTTGGTGAACCCCCTAGTTCTGATAGGAAGACTATTTCAAAGGCTTGAGGCTACCACTATAAAAACTCCAGTTCTAGCAGTAGATATGCTAATCTTAAGGCATCGGATCTGATACAAATAGAAGGAATTCCTCCTATTCATCCCAGGCAGTAGCAGGTACTGTATTTAAGAATTTAAATTAGGCTTCTTAGCCAATCCACTTGGCAAACATTCTTGCACCTTACAATATCCAACTTTAAAACACAGTCACAGCATTTTGCAATGTTTGAAGCATTAGAGCTGCCTTCAAGGACAGCTACATATACATATACATTATATTAAAATGTAAATTACAATAGTCAATGTGACCTTACACTACAGAGTGGTAAAATCACTTCTTCCTTACCCAATAGGGCAAATGTGGTTTTGCAACAGTCACTTCTGGATAGGAATTAGGGTTCAAACAGATGGCCCTGAAGGAACGGCTTGAAGCCACCCTTTCTGAAGACGGATTGGGGCTGCGGTGAATACACATCACAGCCCCAATCCGCCTTGCAGCCAGCCAAAAAAGGAGTAGCAAAGAGCTGCTCCTTTTTGGGTTGGCAAAAAGGCAGCATTTCCTGCCCTGCTGCGGCCCATGGGTAGCTTCATGTGTCATTGGCGCACCCAGAAGCTGGCCCACATCTGACCACTGGCACAACTTCCAGGTGTCTTGGGGGTGTACGGCGTTCCCAAGCCGGCTGGAAGCCATCTTTTAATGCCAGTCTGTTTCCCCCCTAAGTCAGATTCATCTATCACATACAAATCCACACCAACATATGGGGGCTCCTCTTCAAAATCATCTCAATTTCAAATCTATTAACCATT
This sequence comes from Sceloporus undulatus, assembly GCF_019175285.1. NCBI lineage: Eukaryota > Metazoa > Chordata > Lepidosauria > Squamata > Phrynosomatidae > Sceloporus > Sceloporus undulatus. The sequence continues at coordinate 24,736,800 of NC_056527.1, read as the reverse complement.
TCAGGACATAATTCAGAGAAATGTCTGTGTTACTGTGGAATATAAGTATGCAAAGAGATCTTGTTGCAATTTTGATACTAACTGAGCAAAAGATGTTGTAGCATAAGCTTTTGTAGAATTGGTCCGCTTTCGCAGATGCAGGATAGTTACAGAAATACAGAGGTGGAGGACATTCTGATCTCTAGTCAGTTCACATGTGTAAGGAACAGCTATAGTAAATCACAGCCATTCCTACCTCATTAACCTCTGCTCCCAGCAGTGGCACTGAGTGTCACCTGGTGTGGGAGGGTGGGGCTTCTGGGGGTGGTGCACACTCCTTCCCCTCCGTGCCACCCCATTCTTTTCTTGATGTGGAAAAAGCCGAGATGGCACACAGGGAGGCTTGCCATATCCTGGTTTTACCCGGGACAATCCCGGGTTTGGGGGCCCTGGGATCATCCCGGCCCGGTTTTGGCAATTTGTCCTGGGCCCAAGGGGCCCGGGCGCACGTGCGCGCCTCCACCGCACTTGCTGCAGACCCACAGCTCCTCCTCCTCTAGCCTTAGTCACAGGAGGAGCTGCAGGCTGCCTGCAGCGTCTCCAACTGCCCACAAGGGGCAGTGGCTGGCCCAGAGGAGGAGGAGGAGCCCAGATAGGCCTGGGCAGGGCTGTGGTGGCGCATTGGGGAAGTTGGGGCCACCACCACCATTTGCTGCGCGTTTTCTGCGACTGCGGTGGCGGGGGAAAGAGAGAGGCCTGTGTAGGCCTCTCTCCTTTGTCGGGGGGGCTCCCCTTCCTTCTTCGGCTTCGCCGGCCTCCCGGGACGGAGCCGAGGAGGAGAAAGAAGCCTTGCTCGGGCGAGGCTTCCTTCCCTCCTTTGGCCTCGCCGCCAGGGACAGAGCTGAGGAGGAGAAAGAAGCCTCGCCGGGGCAAGGCTTCCTTCCCTCCTTTGGCCCCGCCGCCAGGGACGGAGCTGAGGAAGAGAAAGAAGCCTTTCCTCTTCTTCTCATACTCCTCTTCTTCCTCCTTTTCTTCCACTCTTCCTCCTCTTCTTCTTCCCCTCTTCCTCCTCCTCCTCTTATTTTTATCTTTTTTCCTATTCTTCTTCTTTCTCCTTCTTTTCTTCTTTCTCCTTCTCCCCCCTTCTTCCTCCTCTGTTGTTGTTGTTGTGTGTGCCTTCAACTACTTTCCAACTTATGGTGACCTTGGCAAGTTTCTTCAGGGGGGGGGGTTGCCTTTAGATTCCCCTGAGAGGCTGAAAGAGTGTGACTTACCCAAGATCACCCAATCGGTTTACATGCGTTTATATTAATGCTTTTTGAATGTATTAATTATCTTTTGGTTTTTTTGTCCTCCATTTACAAAATATTTTTGTAAATATTTTTGTCCTACATTTGTCCTACTTTTTTTATTTTTTATTTTTTTTACATTTGTCCCGGTTTGGAGGTAGACATTTATGGCAACTCTACACACAGGGGTGTAGGAACACATGGCAGGAGCAGGGCCTGACCAGATGTCACACACCCCTTCTGGTGTGTCACTTAGTGCAGGCTGCATCACTGCACCCCCCTAATGATGCCACTGGTTTCAAGCTAGATCAAAGAATTAGTACTTGAATAGCAGTTTAAGTCCACTTATCCATTTCAACCAGACTTAAGTAATGAATAAAAATCTGTTTACATCATAACATCAAAGCATGCAGGAGAGAGGTTTCACTATTTATCTACTTTGGATTTTTCCATGACTGAGAAGGAGGAAAAACTGGGAGATATTTTCTTGCCCTGCTGCGGCAATATTACCCAGTCTGAACCAGAGTCAAGATAGCCAATGCACTTGAATCTCTCGTCCCACAACAAACTCCACCAAACACCCTTCAATACTAAGCAATCTCTGAAATCCACCATTTGGGTTATACTAGAATGTCACATAAGGTAACCAAGATCAATACTGCCTAGAAACATTGCTGTGAAAACACTAGTCAAACAAAAACAGGAGCCCAAGCTATAAAAAGACCCACAACAGACCAATTCAAATAGTTACTATGACCTGTTCTTAGTGTCGTGGGTGGGAGGAGAGGGCAAGAAAAAGGCTCTATAGTCAATCAAATTTGTTTCAGGTCTGACTGGGCATTAGCAGTTTCCTCATGAGCACAGTGGCAAGTGGAAATAGAAACTTGATGGACCCAGTCTTCTATCTGTGTCTATGCTTGGTAGTCACACAAAAGCTATTTATTGTAGCTTTTTCAGGTCTACCGTACCTACTGAGCTTCTGTGGTTAGAAAATTGCTTTCTCCATTCCATCTTCTTAGATAAATTTGCCAATATTTACTAGTTTCAACAAGAGTTTGATATTAATGTAGACACTAATATAATTGGAAGGGCACATAGGTTAAAAACTGGTAAACCTTTAATGTAACTCATCTAATTCACCAACACAAAGAGAAACTTGTGAAAAATTAAAACATCTGTAATATAAACTATTGAGCAGCTCCTGTGTTGTATTCATAATGAGCAAGTAAACCTCCCAAACTCACATCAACTCATTAAAAAAAATTGTTAATAAACTGACCACAAAAATGTAGCAGCCTTGAAAAACCATATACTACTGTTTTATTACACTGGCTGGAAACAACTCTTAAAAAAACACACACTTCAGAACACTAAATTGCTTTTCCACATCTCTCAAACCCAGCCATGGTATTTAACACTGCATTGCAGCTTTACACATTTTTAAGGCCCTTAAATTCATTGAAATAATTTATTACACTGACTGACAAGCTAGATTTATCTTGTTTTCAGAGTAAGATTTAATTTACTGTCTTATTGACATCTGCACTGCTGTTCATATTTATAGATATTATAACTCCTATGGCAAATATTTTTGCAATGTAGGGCACAATATAAACAGCAAGTCTTTCAATGCTCTGCTGCTGGTCTTGAAATTCTTTGACCTCTTTTCCATTTATTTAGTAAACATCTCCATGTCTTTAGTATTTATAAATTGATGCAAATATGGGATCAATAGAGGCTTTACATTTTGCATCTACCTACTCTGAAAATAAGATACTTTACCAAAGACAGAAGCGCAGGACAACAAGTTTAACTATGTTGAGAAGCTCAGGACAACACATGATAAGAATAAAAATGGGGGATTTTTACAAAGCTAAAATCAACATGTCATTCTGCTGTTTTTACCTGAAATAACTGAGGCAATGCTTTTACTGTTAGATAGAACCATATTCCCAGTTTACATGGAAGCAGATCCCGCCACTGTGGTTTCTCTAGTAATCTGTAAAAGTAAAAAAACCCAAAAATTATTACTTATATTTTGTTATATACATCGCCATAAAAGCCTCAAGCTAGGAATACAAGGTGCTAAAGTTACCTGTCAAGAGGACATGTAAATGTTTTTTCATGGAACATAACTGCAAAGACAAATCTCTTTAGAGGGCCTTCCCTAAACATTATTCTCTAGGCACTTCACAAAATAAACACCTCACCCTTTCTTGATGACGTTCAGAGAAAAACAGAAATAAAAGAGAGAGACTAACCACCAACCAAACCAGTCAAAAGCGCTGACAACCAGATATGAAGACTGTAGCATAAACAAACCAATACATAAAAATTAATGTCATTTGCAGTTCGCTGAAGCATTACTCACTGATGTCATCAGAACAGAAGACAGGCAGACTAGTCTCTGCTCTCTATCCTGCATTGATCCAGTTCATGCCCCTGCTGTGTGAACTATTTAAACCCTTTATTTCTTTCTATGAATCAATAGAACGAATGGTGGTATCTTTTGGAATATTCTGAATGTCAGTATTCCTCCACCCCATGCTGTCACCCACTTTTAAAGGGGTAAGAAGGGAACCTCAAAATGAAGAACATTTTAGTAATTCCTTTTGCACCCTAACCCAAATCTGATGCTAAAATAATTGCAGATGAATTCTGTAAATAAAATGCAATGAGTATTCTGACTTCAATGATCCCCTTCTAGTTAACTCTGCCCCTAAAATTAAAGAACAAACTCAGATGTCAAACTAATTCTGCATATTTTTCCCTGCCCATAGCAAGTTTTCCTGAAGTACACACTAATTTTGTACTATTAGTCTACACCTATAGCTCAGAAATTATTATAAATAATTATAATTAATATCAGAATTAGCAGAATTTTTAAATATCTATATGAAGAGTCTTTTCAAGGAGTGTCAAAACATTTACAACAGATTACTTTACATGCCTGGTATGTCAAAAACTATTTCAGCACTTTTCAACAGTAGTAGTGATTCTTCCAGAGACAGATTTTCCGCAGTTCCCACCTTTCATTCTTGTCTAAACCAAGTTTCACTTCCTCTGTATTCTTCCCTCCTGCTCTTCTTTTCTTCTCCTTCTTTTTTCTGCTAAGTAGTTCATCCTAATAAAGGGAGGTAAAAGTTAGAGGTTACCATGAACATGTGAGCTTGTAACACTTAGGAAAACTGTTCAATTAGGAAGAAAACAGAACACCATTTATGCAAATATGTGGACAGTACATGATTAAGAAAAATAATCTAACTGTTGCTATGGCATCCATTCCTTAAACACACATAAAGTCCAGCTCCGTCCATCAAGAGTATATATCCACAACACTCAAAGTTCTCATTCACTTTTTAAAGCTTGCAACTTTTTAAAAAGTGGCTTTAAAAATTAGGATGGGAGCAAAGCAGTTTTCACATTATAAAATTCTTAGCATATAACTAAGAATGATATTTTGCTTTCTAGTAAACCAGAAGCAACCAACATCTAAAACGTTTCTTTGCTTCTGTGGTTTTAACATTGGAACCCTGGAACATTTATCATGTTTGAAAGACACTTTAGTTTGGAGGTGGGGAGAAACCTCCATTAACACAGAAGCAGAATGAGCATGAATTTCAAATATCAAACAGCGGGGAAGAGGCAAGAGAAAAATCCCAAAACTCGCATTTGTACAGTTCTCAGGGAGGTTTTGGTTTCCAAATATTAGCTTCTTAAACCATCTTTACTAGCTTATATTCCTAAAACGTACCTTTTATGTTTTTAATGGTGGAAATCTTTTAAAAGGAACCGATTTACATAAACATGGGGGGGGGGGGAATACTAAGTTACAAGAAGTATAGTTTGGAACCGTACTGTCAGTAAGTCATTGCTTTAAAAGAGAGAGAGAGAGACAGAGAGATGAATAGTCAAGAATCCACAATCCCTGAACACTTCCAGTGATTTTAAATACAGCTTATTACCAATACTTACCAATTGTTTTTCCAGGTAGATTGACCAAACCACAGCATAATGACCCACTGTGAGAATAATGAACAACAGCAATGCCAACTCTGCATTGCTCATTTTCCTCACTCGCCTGTAGTAAAATACAGGCTGTCGCCAATCTGGTAGACCATTGATTAGAATATCATCATACCTAGAGTGGTAAAAACAAACAAGCTTTCATGAAGCAGTTAAAATTAACCTATTTAATGAGATAGGAATGACAATTGTGTTTTACTCATCCATATTTTTTTTTAAAATTAAACCCCTACAAGAGTATGTTTTGTCAACATTAAATCTGGGGTTCTGGGATAGATGGAATTCTAACCAGCCTGTTGTGAAATTGTTCTTCAGTGATTGCATAAAACCGGTGACTCTGCTGTTCTTACAGCTCCCCCAATTGATTCACTTGAGAAGTGTTTCTTCTCTACAATGAACCATATGTTCAACCTACCTGTCAATCACTGGTCATGTTCCCAGAATAAAAGAATTACAAAGGAATGATTTTAAGTGGGAAGGCAGCCACCACCAAATCCATTTACTTGCAATGATTCTTTAACTCATAGATTAAAAATACAAAGAAAAACAACCTTTGCTATTCAGAAAAAAGTGCAGTTTTAGCAAATATTTTTCTTTTGATGTGAAAATTAATTTAGAAATTAAGTGTAATTTATTAGAGATCAGATTGATTTGTAGAAAATTACTATTTGAAATATTAGCCTGCTACAAATTCTCATATTAATTAGTGAACCTTCGCCTTATTTTTTCCTCCTTTTATATTAAAAAGCCATTTTTAAAAATAACTTTTTGTACATTTATTCCTCTTTCAAATATTGTATTGCTTATCATTTAAAATACTCTCTACTCACACACACATATTCTACATTTCCTGCCTACATAAAGAAACCAGATAACTTTTAGTAGGAAAATTGACAAGTCTATCATTTACAGCACTCAGAATGAAGACATTTAAAATACTGTATGTTCAAATTAACCCTAAATGGAGCACAGCTCATTGAATATTCTAATCACACTACTTGCAGAATTAAATCTGCACTGAAAGGCTTAATTTGGTGCAACACATTGACCAAAATATTTTAATTAAAAATATTCTGAGTTAGGCGCAGGCCTAATTACAGGAATAGAAATAGGGCCTATATTGTCATGCAGGTCAGTAGGACTCAGTAGTAGGTTTTTCTCAAGTAAATTGACCGATTGAGGAATAATAGCGCAGCTGCTAAACTGCCAGTCTTGACATGTAAATCAATTTAAATGCAACAACTGCAGTAGCTACTTTGATAGTTATTAAATTGATACCTTGGAGATAGATTAATGGGGGAAAGTGATTTTTGCCATCTTTTTTTAAACTTGGTATAAAATAATTTTATTCAACAATTCTAAGACTCAGTAAACAGCCATTTCTTCTAAACAAATTCTTAATTACTTGTCAAAATTATTGGTAAAAATATTCAACTAATTTCTATTACTAAATATTAACAGGATAAATATTACATAATTTTACATTTTATTTTGGACTATTTTATGCACAAATAAAAAAAAGAATGATGTTCAGCTTCATAAATTTTCAAAAAACTTTTAGTCTAGACAACTGCTGTAAAAACAATTCTCAGCAGTCCTGCAAAAGTTGTTTTCACCCAGTTTTAAATGTTTTTCAGATTGTATCAATAATGTTAAAATTGAAAAACAATAAAAACTGAGAAAACAGAAAAATATAACAGAAATTGCAAAGCTTAAGGACTGTTAAAATCTAAAATATTTCTTTCCCCTGTCTTGCAGAAAACAATTACAAATCATTAAAAAAACCCAAATCATTTTGTTCACCAACAAAAAAGAAATATATTATTTAATGACTAATTATTTAAGAACTATCAAAGGCCTTGATAGTCCACACTGAAATTCACACATATTAAACACCTGCTTTATATGCATCCAGTTCTGATGCAGGAAAAAATCCTGTACTAAACCACACTGAACAGCACAGTGTATTTACTGGGCTTCGTCTGCTATTCTGAACAAAAGTCTCCAAGGATTTAGTTCCAGAATCAATGCTCTATTGATTTTACTATCAATGAACATTATGGCTCACACGACTAGCCATTTTAAGGGAAGATAGCTTCTATTATAACCCACTTTTTAGAATATATACTGTCGAAAGATAAATCACTGCTTTCCGTAATAATTAAGCACTGTATTTAAAAATTAAGATGTCTGCTTAATTTTTAAGGTTACATGTAAACAATGATCCCTAAGTTGCTTAGCATCCTTTGATAATTTTTAATCTTGTTTTTCACATTTAGGAAATCAGTTAATTAGGAAGCATGCAGACAATTCATTAAAGTACTTATTTGCAGAAACCAATCTATCACCAAAGATAGACCTTCAGAGGCATGCGGTAGAATTAAGCACATAAGTAAATCACAAAGCAGCCTGGCCTTTATGTCCTTGCCACATTTTACCCATCCTCAATTTGCCCCCTTTCAAAATAGGGGCAAATACAAGCAAATGGGTATAATTCCACAAATGCTAAGCCTATACCAAGCAGGGTTATGGCAACTAGATAAAGAAACAGGAGGCTGGAGATTTGTGTTTGTTTGTTAAAAGGTGCAAAAATTAAAAATCATATTAAAAAAGAAAGAAAGAAAGAAATGGCGGATAAGTTACATCCTAAAATGCATGGATTATTCTGCAGCATGATGGTAGCTTTAGGTAAACTGAAAAGATGTTACTGAGGTTGAAAGAAATGCAGTATTAGTTTGCTACCCTATCCATCTTTTCAATACTATAATAGTTTAACTTGAATGTTTAATAAAGAGCTTCTGAATAGTCTACTTTTGACTGTTTATTGTTTCTCGGCATACACTCTTGGAGGCTTAAATGCAACCAGCAATCGTAAAACTATGGTCCTATAGTTTGGTTTCACAGAAATCAGGGCATCTTACCCTCATATAATATGTACAAAGAACTGGGCTTTTAAATCTAAATTTCAGAGTGGAGAGAACCAAACACTGTTTTTTCTCCCCTCTCATAGATAATATAAAATTACTGAAGAATCTCCATATACTTTCCATATAGTGAACATAAAAGTATTTTCATTACCAAAACGATCATAAAATAAGCAAGCTTAAGTGTTAGAGTATTATGATGCCCCTCTACTGGTTACTGTAATCTAAATTATAAAATATAAAAATTGATTTAGAAGAAACATTTAAGAAGAAATATAATTTTAAAAGTGAAGAAGGATTGTCCTGGACACTAAGCTTTTAAAGAAGCAATCTGTTCAGTTTCATCTAATGAAATGAAATAAACTGTTACAAATCAATCCAGTGTCTTATACACATTAAAGAAAGGCAATGAAGTATAACAGATTTACTTTGTAATACTGCAGTTAATGTAACTGGATTGAAATTAACTTGCAGTACCAATCGGTATGCACTGGAGACCTAGATATATTTAAATATTATCTACTGTTCACTTTCCTACTGTGCATAGCAAGTAAAGGAAAGTAAATCTTGAAAAGCAGGCAGGTGGGACATGCTGCAATGCAGCCCCCAAACTGCTATCTAGCTTCCCCTGACTTCAAAAAGTAGGTTGAGGATTTGACACAAGAGCAACTCAAAAGGAAACATGAAGACAAATTCGGCTCTTTTTATTTGGTGCTCTGACACCAAATCCTCAAACTACCTCTAAACTGGGAAACTGAACAGCAGTTGAAGTTCCATACAGTCAGCTTCAGAAGAGGAAAACAGTTAATTATCATCCTCCTCAGCATCGGAGGCAGGAGCATGCTGTTTTGATTCTGACTTTGATGTTTAGAGTACTAACTGCTTTTTAATGCACTATTTTTAATTTAAAATATTTTGAGTGTGTGGGAAATAACTACTGCACTCCCAAGAAAAGTACTTTGTCAGCCTGCGAAAAAGAAGCTTGAAGATGTTGACAATCTAATGAGCATTTGCACAGAAGAGACATGTAGGCCCAGAAAAGAGGGGGAAAGGGGGAAAGGTCTCCCCCATAGCCTTTTCCCCCTGGAAAATTGAAAAAATTGGGTTATGAAATATGTTTTTTTCTGAATAATGAAAAAATGTTTAACAGAAGATTTTCACGTATTTCCTGACCCCAAATTCTTGACCAAATTCTATGTAAGTGGAAGACCTTTGATCTGGTATAATATGTAAGGCTAACATATTATACCAGATCTTGATAATAATTGCCTGGTTTCCTTTTATGGAAATCTTATGTCCGCATGATAGTATGGGGAACTAAGAGACAGTAATTTTATTTGTTTTACTAATATTGATGGTTTAGTCTGATTTTACTGGGCATTTTTGTATATGTCTCATAAACCAGCAAAACTGAGGAGATTTTTCATAAGTCAGGGCTTCTTTAGAGTTCAGGATGGTATAGCTCTATTTATAATAGAAGTAAAATTCAGAAAAGCATATTCAATTTATAATAATTTTCTCAATAAACTGTGCTTTTTATATACCAAAGATGAGATATTATATTTGTATATATATTATTTTCCTGAAGTAACAAAATAACTTTCAATGTGAAAATACGGCTATAGCACTTTTCATTGGTTCTGAAAATTTCCATTTTTTACTGGAAGAAATGGGGGGGACCCCCCCCCCCCCCCCCCATGGCTTCAAAATGAACACAAATTTTACATATTGACTACACAGTTAAAATAGTCAGGGACTACCATGCCTGAAGCATATGGATCCAAAGAAAGAACTGAAGAGGTATTAATTCATGATACAAACAGTAAGTACATGGTTTAAAGAATTTAAAAGAAATCTTACTAGCCTCTTGATTTGCAGTTATTTAAGCAAGATATAGCCACTATTATTACCGTGGTTTTTCATCTGAGTCTGCAATTGTCTTGCATGCAAGAACTGTTGGAAAATGCCTCATAGCAAAGTTTATACTTTTTTAAAAGAAAAATACTTGCTACTTGTGAACCTTCTTGCTCCTACCAAGGAGGTAACCATGAATCATTTGGAGGCATTTAGCCTAGTAACAATAACATTGGTTTTATTGTACCCCAACCTACATATGGGGAGGAAGGAACATCCATTTAATGAAATAGGTTTCTCAGATAATATTTGTCCATATATATCTCAATATGCATACTGCATGAAATCTCCAAATAATTTCAGTGAGCAATGCTTGTTAATAAGAGAAGTCCCTGGCATGCACTGGGGGAGAAATCCAAAAGGAAATTTAAGAACAAAGTCAACACAAAAGTACAACTTATTTCATATTACATCAACATAAAACAATGAGCATGTAAATTAAGCACCATCAAACCCTCCCCCCCCCATTATACTTGTGTGTTTGTGTGTGAGAGAGAGGGTGCATTTAAACTAGTTCATACCTTTTGCAACCATTTGACACCAGACATTGACCCCCTATTGTTTAACTTCCTAAACTTCCTTGATCTATGACTCCAAGCTGAAAGACTGCAGTGGGAGGCAGGGTAAAAACCATACACAGAATCTCCAAAACTCCTCTGAACACTGTTCCAGGGCTCTTTCAACACAGAGGATTATCTGAAAGTAGATAATCTCTACTATGAGACCTGGACTCATGCCAAGGTTTGTACAAAGCTAAGAACCTCCTGGAGAACTTTTAGCATCTCTGTTCAGAAAACTGAAAACTTAAGAGATATTTCAAACAGAACCTCTTTGCTGGAAGTAAGCTTTTCTTTTCTTCAATCAAAATATCGGGTCAACAGCTGAAGTGAGCATCCTAATAAATCAAAAGTCCAAAGTACAACACAACAGTCCTATGAAAAGTGATCCAAGCACAAATGATTGCTTGCCAGTAATTCCTTTCTTACAAATATTACCAACCTCTATTACTGTGTACATTAGTGAAGTAACTAAATAATGTACAATATATATTAGGCTTTTCAAAGACTGGATTTTGGCAGTAATATATATACACTGCAATTTCTTAATCTATGGTGGCAATCAAATTAACGGTTAGGAAAACAAAACTGCTGAACTAAGCAGGTATCAGATTTCTAAAGCACAGATTTATTTTATAATTTATTATGTTATTAACATAGATTAAATCCTAAAAATACCATTCATGCATATAAAAAGATTCAAGAATAGTTTGTAAAGTACAGAATATTCAAATGATGAAGCTCTATGTATTTACAGAAATTGTGAATATCATGGCTATGTAAGTTGTAGCCTGCTTTGAAATATATACAAGGTACTCACTTATGCCTTCTCTCTTCATCCTTTAAAACTTCATATATGGCCACCAACTAGAATAAAAGTGCACTTTTACTTTAAAAAACAAACATATCAAAAGCTCTATCCTAAACAACCAAATAAATTTACCAAAAATGACAAATGCATTGGACTTTTCTTTCTCAAAGTGGGAAGAACAGTTCAAATTATTCTGTGCAAGATTTAACCTCTCAACAATTTGAATAATGTTTACAGATCTCCCTACTCATCCCTAAATTTTCTAAAACTGTTTCTAAAATATAAATGCAGTTATTTTCAGATATAATAAAAGGTTTTGTTTTTTTTTAAACATGCTTTACTACTTCAGAACTATTGATCACTATTTCCATGTAGACTTCAAGTAAATCAGTTACATGTTTTATAAGTATTATGCCTTGTCTGGAAAAAAAACCTAGCATAGTAAAGCTTAATTATATACATGTTACTTAATGTATTTGCTTACTAAATATTTCCTGTCTATTTCCATTTACAAAGAAAAACCTGCTACTCGTGACATTGTACCACTAAAATGAAGTGATTTGCGTTGTCTTAATTCCCAGAGTAAAATAATCACATCTAAGAATTTTCACTCCTGGTATCATACGATGGACTTCTTCCTACTTTTCTTTATTCTTGTACAACTTGCAAAATATTTAAATGTTTTATACAAAAATATAGCAACAAAATCTTCCAAATCATTTCTAAATACTACTCCAGAATTAAAATTAAAATTTATTCAAATACTTTAATGATTGCATCATACTGTGGTATAAACTATACAATGTATTCACGTACCTGCCTAAACTGAGTTTCTGCATTTTCATCCTTATTCTTGTCTGGGTGTAATATTAGTGAAAGCTTCCGATACGCTTTCCTAATATCTGCTGATGAAGCATCCTGTGAAACACAAAGCAAACTTTGTCAAAAATGAGTTCCCAGAACCTTGTTAAGATCTGAGAAGACAGCCAACCAAGAGCAGGGACCTGAGGCAATGTAATTTGAGCAATCATTCTTAACAGCCAAATATGCAGCCAGCCTGGCCCACATGACTGAACAATCAGTCAATCTAATTTTGTTCTCCTCTTAACTTCTTTCAATGCCATGTGCTCATTACAAGAAGATAGTATTTGCCAGAAACTTTCAAACACTTGCTTCCTTAAAATTAGCCAATAAATCTTCAGCAGCAATTAAGAGATCAAACAGACAAATTAAAATTAATATGTCTGCATATCCTCAAGAATATTCCCTTTTACTCAGATTGATATATTCATTTTTGTACATTTTGTGCATTGGCAAACACTGTCTTCCAGTATTAAAATTATATCTCTATCAATTCCTTGGAAAAAAACGTTTCCAAACAAACTATAGTTTCTAAATGCCTGTGAAACAGGGCTACTAAAGCAATCACATTGCATTTCATGAGAAGTATAAACAATAGCACTGCTCCTCTGTTCAGCATTAGGTTTCTGTTCACCATGTTTGAGCCTGCCTATTAATTTCATTTTTAAAAGTACAAATCTTGTTTCTAAGAGCAGACAGTATGGGGGATGTTACAGTTAATCTCTACCACTTATGCTTAAGAAAACATTGCATCTATCGCCTGTTGGATATTATACTATTACATGTATCATTTATGAAAACCAAGAGTTTAATGATGAACTCAGAGGCAATGTAAAATGAATGCAAAACACAACCACTCCCAACAGTCTGGACTTCAACAAGATATACCCTGGGCAGTCTATGACCCCTAAACATTGTTCAGGATAAAGTGAAAGTCTTGTCCAGAAAAATTAGCATGAGGATTTGGTTTCCAAGTAGCATTTTATTTCATTTTAAAGGTACACATGTAGATATAACAAAGTATCTAAAAAGATTATTCCCTCAAGAACTAGGCCTGAGCAAACTTACTGCAGTGGGCCAAATCTGGAAGAGGACCTAAAACTGTAAGAACCCAAAAGTAAGACAATTAAAGCAGCACCATAATTAGTCTGTCAAATAATCCATTACAAAGCACTGTTTTCATTACAGATTTATAGAACAAGCCTAAGTCAGCATAAAACACTTCAGGCCAGAAGGGAATAACAGGGAAGAGTGTGTGGTGTATGAGGGAATGTCTGTGTGTCTATGCTGTACATGCACTTGGATGATGCTATCTAAGATATACAGTAAGCAGTCAATTATGGGACATCTTCTGAGAAACAAAAGCAAAAAACTGACACTTGGCTACTATTTCATGCCTTTTCCTCAGTGGAAACACCTTTTGTTTATGTAGAAAGTGCATAGCGTTTGAAACAGATATTACATTATTTTGGCTGATTGGGGGGGGGGGGGAGAATAGCAAGTAGTTTGGATAAAAAGGGCAACTCAAAATTCAAGTGTCATTTTTCATGACTCTAAGCTTCTATTAACAAGAGGCAGGTATTGAGCCAGGTTTAGCTGTAATAGTAAACACTAAGAAGTAAGCCCTATTGAACACAGCATGTCTTTGTCCTCAATAAATATTCATCAGACTGCAGACTGCAGGTCAATGGAATATTTCCCTAGGATTTTATTTGAATTGTTTTAATAGCCACAAAATTTTGCTAGGGCCTGAGTCAAAATATTTTGTGGAAGTTATGGAAAAGGTTTGTATTTAAGATAGGTAAAGGTATTGACAAGGTTGTCAAGTCATGTCCGACCATAGGTGACAGGCAGCACTGTCAGAGACTACTCTGTGATCACGTGGCCAGCATGATTGCACATAATGCTGTTTACCTTCCCACCAAAGTGGTACCTATTTATCTACATGCATTTGCATGCTTTCAAACTACTAGGTTGGCAGTGGCTAAGACTAGTGATGAGAGCTCACCTCAAACTGCTAATCTGCTGATCTTGCAATCAACAGAGTCAGTGTCTTAAACACTTGATAGCTACTTTTAATATCTCTTCCGACAATTTTAATAAACCTGTTATGCAAGATTGTGACCTCTCTTACTCTGATACAGGTTGAGCACCCCTAATCTGGAAATCTGAAATCCAAAATCTCCAAAAATTGAAACTTTTTGCCATCAACTGCCCGCTTCCATCTTCAAGGAAGTGGAGCCAATGCAGCAGCTTGTTCATCTTTCAATCTTTCTCCAGCCTTGCATTTTATACACAACACAACAAGATGCAAGACTGAAGAAAGATGCAAAGTTGGAGAGAGACGAACAAGCAGGAGCACCAGAGCCACTGTTTCAAAGGCAAAAGTAGGCAACTGGCAGCAAAAAGACATGAAGCTGGAGACATTGAGGATCTGTGAAATGGCAGCACTCCAAGCATAGTGGTTGGTGAAAATCCCCACCTCCCACCATTTCATAGATCCTCAAGTCTCTCTTCAGCTTCATAAACAGAATACAGGTATATACTATGCTACTGGCCCCAAATCCAAAAACATCACAACTCCAAAACACTTCTTGTCCCAGCATTTCAGATAATGTATTAAAACATGTGTTATCTAAATACAGAGTACAACTGTATATTTTTCCACTCACTCACAAATTACAGATTTTCAGAAGAGAAAAAAAAGCATGAAAACAGTTTACCATACATTCAAGACCCAATTATGAATTCAAGCATGGAGTAAAAAGTTGTTTTAGTTATGCAGAGAAAACCAACATGCTAGGTATGTAAATTAAGTAATTTAGGGGCTAGGAATCTGCACCTCCACCTACTGCTTCAGCAAGATGTCTCACTAACACAATTTCATTATGTTTGGACATGGCTGTGAGGAGTTGAGTTAGCCAATGCAATATTGACCATGACTTTGCAGTCAATTAGACTAGGACAAAATGTGTTCAGCATCTGTCACTTAATTGTGATTAAACCCAAGGGACTGAGGCAAAAGGAAGAGAGAAAGAGAATGACTCACGGAGAAATCATGTTTAGCACTATGCCCTATTTAGGCAACAGAATTATTTCCCTAAGTCAATCACAAAGTTGTTGTGGTTGCATATTTATACCTCATACTTCCCCCAAAATTGGGAGTCAAGCCAGTTTACAGTAGGATCAACAATATTAATGGTTTTATGCATATAGCTAGCCATATAAGGTTTTTATTTTTATTACTGCTAGCATCTGCTTTTCTGCTATCTAGTAAGTGTCCCTCTACAGTAATAGACTTTGAAGACATTTCCATCATTACAACCTTTTCAGAATGTCACAAGCGCAAAAGAAATCTAGAGCACTCAGTACATTCTTATCTTTACAAAATAGAATCTTAGGCTCCAGAGTAAATTTTTATTTACAGTCGACAAAAACAAAAACAAAAACAACTACCAGAACATTTCTTCCAAAGGTATTTTCTTGAATCTATGCACATTTAGGATTGTAGGCAAAATCATTAAAAATAATTATTTTTATTTTTAACACTTCTGTACTCCAGAATTTTTATTTTCTTTCCTTTGGAGACTGGGGTCTGTTAGCATTAAAGTTCAATAACTTTGTGAGCACAATCTGAGATAGTTCGATAGCGTCTGCTTAAGCTAAAGCAAAGAGAAAGGCAGCATTCCAATCAGCTTTGATATGGTGTGATGTTATGTCTAAAGCCTATTTTTTGCTGAGGGTAAATCAGCAAACATTACTGCAAGAGTACTAGTGAGTGCTTGTGCAACTGAGTATTCTGCCATACAGAAAGAACAATGTCCATAGAACAGGAAAACTAGATGTCAAGGAGAAAGCTATCACCATGCTGCTTGGCTGATACATCTACCTTCATCTTTCTAAAAGAGACTATTGCAGAACTGATTACATTTCAGCCTAGATAACAATAGAATTTTAAAAAGCATCTTTGTTTTTCTTTTTTCTTTTCCACAATCATAATCAGAATTACACTGATTCTCTACTTTCCTCTCTCTACTCCTCCTAAACTACATACATTCTTTCCAATGGCTAAACATTCATCACACTGCTGATTAAAGGCAATGCTGTTACACAAACAAGAATTTGCTCCAGAATAGACTACAGACATTGTTTAAGCTACTATTTTATGTTATTAACCAAATCTAATCATAGAGGACTAGTCACATACATAGGTTTTTACCATGACATCACAAGTAAATGTTTTGCAAGTAAATGCTTCTCGGTCAGCCATAGAATTTACATGCTATTCCACATATTCACCCTGAAGTTTGAGGCACCTGGCACATCACTTCTCAAGTTTCTTTAACCCTTTCCAACCCCCCCCCCCCATGTTTGATCACTGAAATACTACTCTGCTGCTGCACTTCTGAATCACTCAAATATTTAATTCCTTTCAAACTCTTTTTAAAGCTGGAAAGGAAATATGCAGATGGAGCAAGATCTGGTGAATAGGGTGGACGGTGATGCATTCAAACCCCAAATTCTTTAAAACTTCCATTGTCTTGCCATGATTGTGAGCAGGTGCATTGTCCTGCAAAAAAAAAAAAAAAAGGACATGTTTCCACTTTCCCTTGTTGTTTTTCCTTCAATTCATTCTTTAATCAGTACATCAATTTAAAGTAGTATTCTGCATTAACTATTTGGTCCTTTTGATCCCAAAAAACTGTGGCCATGGTCTTTCTTCTTGACTTTTGAGCATTGAATTTGTACGGACATGAAGAACCCAATGCCACCACTGCAGGCACTGTTGTTTGGTGTCCAGATCATAGTGATGTAATCATGTTTTATCAACTGTGACAAGTTGTTAAAAAAATAATGACTCAGGCGCGTTACAGACTGCCAAAAAGCGGCGGCCTGCACCCACCCCTTTCCCCGCCGGATCGGGGCCTCAGTGGCCAGAGCAGCAGCCGCTGAGGCCCTGATCCGCTGCTTTCCAGGCCGCGGGGAAGCGGCAAAAGGCCCCTTCCCTGAGGCCTAGAAAGGGGTGTCTTTGGGGCTTCAAGCCCCAAGGACACCCCGCGGCGGCGGGGAGGAGGAGAAAGGGGCCGCTTGGTCCCTTTCTCCCTTGCGTTGCTCCTTCCTGCTCCCTTGAGTCGCTCCTTCCTGCTCCGACGAAAGGGCGCACTAAGCCCCATGTAGATGGGGCGTCGCCATCTTGTACGTCCTTAGGACGTATTAGGCTTGTGGGCGTCAAGAAGTGACACCCCTTTTTAAACCTAGGACATCCTGAGGATGTCCCTTATGGCGGTTTGTAACGCGCCTCAATAACTCAAAATGCTGCAAAATAAAGTTGGTGGTATCCACTCAATTTCACTTCTTGTCAGCATTCTAACATTTCGGCACCCGCTCACCTGACAGCTTCTGCATAGCTAACTGCTCATGAATTATAACCCCAATGCATTCCTGAGATATCTTTAGTGTCTCTACACCTATTTTAGCTGAGATTCACTGATCTGCCAAGATCAGGTCATGAACATGTGCAAGCATTTCTGGAGCTGACACTAATGGAAGACCTTCCAGGATTTACTGCATCTTAAGTCTCAAAATCTCCACACTGAAAGTTAGCACACCATTTTTTCACAGCTGAGTATGAAGGGGCATTTGTCACTCAATGTTTTTACATTATCTGTTGTTGTTAACTGCCCTTGAGTCGATCTCGACCCATGGTGACCCTGAGGAAGACTCCCTGCCTGACACTGTTCTGCTTTGTTCCTACAAAGTCATACTGGTGACCTCCTTAATAGAGTGCACTTATCTAGCATGTGGTGTTCCTCTCTTTCTACTACCTTCTATCTTTGCTAGCATTATTGTTTTTTCCAGTGAGTCATGCCTTCTCATGATGTGTCCAAAGTACGACAGCCTCAGTTTTGTCATCTTGGCTTCTGGGAAGATTTCTGGCTTGATCTGCTCCAAGACCCATTTGTTTGTCTTGTTGGCTGTCCACAGAATCCTTAGAGCTCTTCTCCAACACCACATCTCAAATGAACCGATTTTCTTTCTATCTTCTTTCTTAATTTCCCAGCTCTCACATCCATACATGGTAACAGGGCTTGTACAATTCTAATGTTTGTGCTCAGTTGTATATCTTTGTATTTTAGGATCTTTTCTAGTTCTTTCCCAGCCACTCTTCCCATTCTAAATCTTCTTATAGTTTCCTGGCTGCATTCCCTATTCCTACCAATGTCTGATCCCAGGTATGAGAACTATTACTATTTCTACTTCTTCATTGTCTAGGTTGAATTTGTGTAGATTCTCCACGGTCATTATTTTTGTTTTCTTTATGTTCGACAGTAAACCTGCCTTTGCACTTTCTTCCTTGATCTTCCTTAGTAGTTGTTCCAGGTCTGGGAAGGTTTCTGCATATCTTAGATTGTTGGTATTTCTTCCTCCTATTTTCAGTGTCCAAGCCTACTTTTCTTGCAATATGTTCTGCATGTAAGTTGAGCAGAGTGATAAGAAGCAGCCTTGTCTGACCCCTTTGCCAACAGGGAACCATTCTGTTTCTCGGTGTTCTGTTCTGACAGTAGCCTCTTGTCCTAAGTACAGATTTCTTATCAGGACTATCAGATGTGTTGGTACTCCCATGTCTTTTAGGGTGTTCCATAACCTTTCATGATCTATGCATCATATATTCATGGATTTCCTTTGGAGTTTTCTTCTGTAGGAACAAAAACTTCATCACAGCCCAAATTTCAACACTTGAAAATTCCACATTTTTGGTGACATGGTTCTATCAGAAATTAGAGCTATGATCCTGCAAACTGGCAGTTTTCAATACAAAGGAGCATTATTTCAAAGTCCAGTGATAAAATTATGCTCAGAGTTTGGGAAGTGGGTCTGACTAACAACTTTTCAGTACCCCCTCATTCAGAAAAATTGAGCAGAATTTTAATTTTGAAAACACAAACTAAAAACAAATTTTGCAAAATTACATTATAGGAGTGTTGCAATCCTTGAAAATGACATCACTTCACCCATGTGTGATCGTACACCACAACCCACTCCAATTTAATGTTATTCATTAAATCCACACTCCCAGTGTGGAGTGGATGAGTGGATGTGCATCCAGGCTTCTTCCAAGCAGACAATGCTCACAGATTAACATTTGCAAGATTTGAAGCACAGGTCTCTCCATATACCAGAGAATTTCAACATATCTGTGGGTTCCAGGGCTCAAAAACTTTCTTCCTCTGACAAAATACCACACACAACCCCATTCTGCCTTTTCATGGGTTTAGAAGGCTTCTACATGCAAACCATATTTCCCAAACCATTCTAAAGCAGAGATGGAAAGCAACTGGCTTTTCAGCCACTTGCATAAATTAAAGACTACACAGACTGACATGGTTATGTGCAGAGTGTATGTATACATATGTATGTATACATATGTATACTTTCTTCCAGATAACCAATTTAATGCTAAACAATTTTGTCTTGCAACAACCAGGAAAACCCAAACACTATGGCAGGCACAAGAATCACTTTAAATACAGGCACTGTCCCTGTAAATATATTGATTTGAGGGAAAGCATGAAATATCATGGCAGAAAAACAGCATGCATTACCAAAGATATAATGCTGTCAACTATTCAAAATGCTTCATATGTATTATCTAGATGTAATCTTCACAATAAGCCTGTAAGATAAAGTGAGTCATGCTTTGGCAATTTCACACCTCCCATGATTACTTGTGAGGCAACACATACCTTGCCTGGGAAATCCACCCATTTCTAAAGTTGTGATGTGTTTTAAGGAAATAAAATGTGCACAGAGCCACATGTACATTTTAATCATGCGAACAGTCTAAAAGACATTTTTAAACCACAATATTTAAAACAGACTTGGTATTTAAAGCCACCAAGTCAGTTTATGGCAAAAGAAAAATGCAAATGAGAGACTCTTGATTCGTAACTTCATTATTTAGCCACTATGCAACACCAGCCTCCATATAAACAGTGATGAAAAGGGTGTATTTCATGTATTTCATGCTGCTTTTTAAAAACTGAAGGAGGCAAAGAAACTGGGTGACACCAGGTCACATTTCCAGAATTATTTCATCTGTACAGTATTGGGAGTTGTGAATCTATCAACCAATGCATCTTCAAGATAAGAAGGGACCATTTAAAGGAATCCTTGATCAAGAACTGTATCAACTTCGTTTTCTTTGACAAAGATTCCCCTAAACAAAGAATTAGATGGTTCTAAATAGGACATGATTTCTAAAAAGTTCCCAGCATTTCTGAATGCTCTGTGTTGATTTCAACCTTTGCAGGCCAACTGACTCCTACATTGCACCAATAACTTGTGAACATTTTCCCAAATGGTTTTGTCCATATTCTATGGCTATAATCATGTCCATGAATACCTTTTACCAATAGGGTATCCAGCACCCACACAGCCATACAGGAAAAAAAGGGGGAGGGAATAAAAGGTCAGTGTCCACAGGAACAGCCACTTACTCCTTGTCAGGCATAAGTGGTGTTTCCTAAAGACACTGACAGATAGGAAAATCTATTTTTTCCAGGAAAGCTTTTCCAGCAAATTATTGGCAAGGCTGTTAAGTCAGGCTCTGGTAATTGCTGCTTGATCTTTTGCTGCTCCACTTGTTTTTGCACCATTGAAATGTATTTTTTTAATGTACCCTTTTAAATTTTCAGTTCCACTTTGAGCACAACTCTGAATATTTTCTTTATAATAAGACAGTTTATGTTTTAATTGTATATGCTACCATTCTTTTTTTATAAAATGAATTACATGATTTTTTTAAAGCCTAGCACCTGCTTTTTAGTTTCCAGCCATTAAATTCAGTTTCAATATTTCATGGCCATAAATCTCTAAACAGTTTTGATTTAAAGTGACAATTTATACAGGATCCACTGAAAAAATAATATTGTGATCTTTTTGTGCAATGCTGTCACACATTTGCTGAAATAGCCTGTAAGGCATCTCCTGAAGCAGCCAAAGCAAACAATAAATTGCAACTGTAGTACATGCTCATCAAGAATGCAACATTTCCAGAAATAGCACTGAAATAAAAAAGAGAAAAATGCATAGTGCAGGAGAAAAAATATTGAAAGGTATATGGAATGTATAATACAATATGACCTTTGTTTACAAAATTAAGACTTAGAACTGAATTGAACAAGGCAGTATTTTTCACTGTTTTAGAAACATGCATGGTTCTTTGGTCTACAGAAATCACACAGTCGTCACATTGGCGGGTTATAGACCGTCGAAAAGTGGCGGTCTGGCTCCGCCGCCACTTGCAGCATCCGGGAGATGCAGCCTTTAAACAGCGCGACTCCAGGACGCTGCAGAGAAGGAGCGCGAAAATCGCGCTCCTTCTCGGGCCCCAGAAGAGGCGCTGCAAGTGCCAAAGGGCGCACTCGCGGCGTCACTTCCGGTGCACCACGTGCGGACGCAGAGCGTCCGTTACGTCAATACGGTGGCCCCCATGTGGAAGGGCCACTGCCATATTGTACGTATTCCATACGTACTAGGGTTAGGGGGGTGCGGAAGCACCGCCCCTTCCTAACCCTAATACGTATGGAATACGTATTTTTTGGCGGTATGTAACCCGCCTAAGTATCTTATATTGTTTAATCTTTTTAAGAGGGGATACTTTGTATATATGGCTGTACTATTTTATCTGTTGTAAGCCACTTTGATTGTTTTAACAAAAAGTGGGGTATAAATAAGATTTATTTATTTATTAGTGCCCACTACCAAAAGTGCCACTTACTTCACTGGTGGTCTTCTAATTTAAGTAAGAAGGGGAGGGGGTGCAGAATTGATTGATAAAGGAATCCAAAAAAGAAAGGGCAAACTTTGAAGAGTTAATGAAAGAGAGATAGAGAGAATCAATGAAGTGACAAAATACCTGACATATCTTGGCCAAGACATGTGGGACATTTATCTCTATTATGTTATTAGATTTCTGTTTCCCCAATACCATTTTGAGACCTACCTCTTTGCTGCCCTCAAATTATGGAAGCAATTATCTGTTGACAATCATCAAATTTTAAACTTTTTATGCTCAATGTACTTAGTTTTAAAAGCTGTTTTACCTAATAGGTTTTATTGTCCCTTTCAGATATTTTTGTTCGCTAGCTAAAGATGCCATATATTAAAAGGCAGCCAACATAATTACTACTTGATTTAATAATCTAAACTAATAATAATTCATTTGGTTATACTAGGCATTTTTATAATGAGGAAGAAGAAAACTGAGCTTGATTAAACTTTTTGAACTAGACTAGGTAGCATCACTCTTAAGAAAGTAAAGTAATGTCTTTTCCTTAGGAAGTGCTGAAGCTCCATCTAGAGGATTTGCTCTACTACGATCACATGGAGTATCTTCTAGAATTGGGAATAATATTGAAGTGTCAGAAACTTCCTTTGTACCTCCCATTTTGTTATTCATAACAGCATCTTGCCCTGAACCTTTCCTGGCAACATTAGCTCCTTCACTGCCATCAAGTGGTAAGAAGCCAAAACTGAATTTTTAAGACAACACATGACATCTCTTTAAAGTGTGAAGGCAAACTTATCAGTGGTTCTGAAAAATATTATTCAACAACTTTCAAGCTGTGTTTCATAAAGATGACACACAGCAAAAATATTATCCAAGAACATGTTGTTTCTTTTGACCAGAATACATTTAGATAAATGACAAAGAAAAGCAACACCAACTAAATCTCCTATCTTATTTCATGTTAATCAAAATCACGTTAAGCAAAGTATGCATCCCAAAATTAAGTGCGGCCCCAAGGGAGCAAAGAAACCTGCTTCTTCAAAATACACAAACACGCACCTTAGTTGACACATTAGTTGAAGCAAGGTTCAGTGTGTTTCTGTTCAGATTCCCAGCTACCCTATCTACTTTTTCATAGGCATTTACACATATATTTCTATTTTATGTCCTACTTTTACAACCCTTCCGAAACAGCATGATGGGCCTGAGTGTGTTTTTCTATGCTTGCTTGTATGAACATGATGTAAATTGCTGGGTAGGAAATAGCTGAAATTCAAGGCCCACATCTAAAGTTGCTTATTTTGAAGCAGAACCTGCTCTGTGCACAGGGCCGGCTAGGTAAGAAGAGCGATGGTTCTAAATGAATGAATGAGACAGCGGTACAATCAGCCCTCCATATCCATGGATTCCTTATCCATGGATTCAACAATCCACAATTTGAAAATATTAAAATATATACATAAATTCCAAAAAGCAAACCTTGATTTTGACATTTCTATAAAGGCCACATTTCTATGTCATTAACTATACTGGGACTTGAACATCCATTGATTTTGGTAGCCACAGCAGGTATTGGAACCAAACACCAGTGGATACCAAGGCCCCACTCTATTGGGAAGAGGAATTTGTATTTATTAAATACTTGGAGGTGTTTTCAGACAAGCTGGGCTTGCACGAGACTGGCACATTCTACTTGAATTGTAACAAATTGCTCTTACTCAATATCAGAGCTAGGGGACCAATTAAGAACTGCGGGACAACAAGGGAGTTAAATGTCTGCTAAGAAAAGATAAAGAGATTGCAGAAAAGCTGAATGAATTTTTTGCAGTTGTAAGGGTGTGGGGGCATAATATGATTGGCATAATACACTCTCTTGCTATCTCTCGTCAGCCATCTGCTTAATGATACTGGAATACAGTGGTACCCCGGGATACGAATGCGCCGCCTTACGAAATTTCCGGGTTACGAAAAAATCCATTTAAAAAAACTGTTCTGGGTTACGAAGGTTATTTCGGGTTACGAAAATTTTTTTGGTGCTTTTCGGCGCTATTTCGCACGAAATCGCGGCTTTTCCCCATTAGCGCCTATGGCTTTTTCGCCTTACGAAGATTTTCGGGTTACGAAAGCGGCGGCGGAACGAATTAATTTCGTAACCCGGGGTACCCCTGTACTGACAAATAGAATGAACCACATAATCTGCCCTGTACACTCAGGTCCGCTGGTGGATGTTCACTCCAGTCAGCCAGAGGAATTTTTCTTCAGCTGCCCCTAGACTGTGGAATGACCTGCCAGGAGAGATTCGACAGCTGAATACGCTCTCCAAATTTAAAAGAGCATTAAAGATCAGCCTCTTCCAGCAAGCTTATACATGTGACTTTTAAATTGTGGATTTTAAATGATGATTTTTAAATGTGGATTATTTTAATATATATACATCTTATTTGTCCTTTTAAATTGATTTTTGTTTTAACTGATGTCTTTTTAACTGATATTGTTTGTTAATTCTCGTTGTTCGCCATCTTGATCCATGGGGAAAGACAGGTAATAAATAATAATAATAATGAAATCAATGTTATCAAAATTCCATTACTGGAAACTGAAAGTTTTCCATGGAAAATATTGTGAGGCAGAAATCTTTCTCTCACATTACTGCCCTCCAGATCAGTCTCCAAAAGGTGTTAATTTTTTGCCATGCTAATAAAGACTAAGTGGTAACCTCTAGACCAAAAATGGTCCCCAAAAGACTGTCAAGTCCAGCAAACATCCCTCCTAGGTTGCCACTACAGCTTTAACTCGAGACTGCTTCATACCCACAGGACATCTGAGGCATAATCACACAAGGGCAGAATTAGAGGAATCATGCAGGCAGTTGCCAGGCAACCACTCATACGCGTAGTATTGCTTTCCATCATAACCCCAAAGCAGTAGTTCTTTCACACATTTAATTGGAGGAATGCACAGATGCTGATGCTACGAATCTCTCCAATGGGTGTTAAGCATTGGTTAAATGGAAGGGACTATCTTGTTTTTATTGATTATGTAAGCTGCTCTGGGAGCCTTTTCAGCTGAAGAGTGGGGAAAGCTCTTTAAATAAATAAATAAGACACAATAGCATTACGTTTAGCAAAAGCAGGGCGCGTGTGTTTATTTCTGAGAGCAATCGACAGAAGCATAATGCATGGTTTATCCAAGCTAGGAGTCATCTTTATAAAGATATAAAATCAGTAGCTGGCAATAAAAATATGAATTACTGGGAACAAAGCACAGCATGCATCAGATGAAGCAGCAGCAGAACAAAGTATTAGAATGGACATGGGTAAAAGGACACACTAGGTGAGAAGATTACAGCTAGGCTACTGACCCTGACTTGTAGGGCACAATTTAGAAAGATCCAGGAAGGATTTGGAAAGAATAGAAGACATGCTTACCTTGAACTGACAGCAAACCAGCCTTAGTGCTTTAGGAGAGATAGGACAAACCCAGAGAGACTTGCCATATCTTTCTCATAGAAAGAACACATGTTGAGCCATCAATAGCAAGGCAGCTGAGTCTGTGATGCTGGTATCGCATCAGGGGATAGGTTGAATGGGTAGTCTGTTAAGGTTCTCAAGTCTGAAAAGCTGCCTGATACAACTGAGCTCAGGTAAAACAAGTATTAAAATCATCAAGTTCCCCCAGGCCTATATAAGAAGCAAGTAAGTTCTGCACAACAGCTGAAAAAATTGGCAAAACAATCACCCAGCAGATGTAAAGGAAAGCAAGAAAAAAGACTCATTTTTTATTTTAAATGGACACTGGGACCTGGAGCATCCCTACAGGAGCACTTGATAACCTTGCCCAGTTCTGCTTTATCCAAACAACACCAGTTGATTACACCACTGCAAATGGCAGCATCACATCTGAGGATAAGGGGAGGGCTGTGAAGTTCCTGTGGCTTTTTCTTTCACAATGTCTCTTCTCTACTACTTACCGAAATCAATTTCAAAAGACAACATACAGTTGGCCCTCCACATTTGCAGCTTTGACTTTTGTGGATCTGATTATTTACGATTTTGCTTAACATGTTCTCTCTAGAAATCTTTAAGTCCTCCAGCACAATTATAAGTTGACAATAGGGCTATGCTGGAGAACCTAGAAACTCCTACACAAAACACTTCTCTAGGAATTTGTAGGTCTTGCAGCATGATTGCATGTTCAACTTCTGGCCGATGTTGACCACGATGTTGTACTGGAGGACCTGAATATTGCTAGAGAGGTGTTCTCTTGGGTAAAAATAACTTTTTTTTTAAATCTGGATGTTTTCCACACTCATAGAGGTCCTTCACTCCTAACCCCAGCAAATGCAGAGGGGACACTATATCCAAAATAGGAACTATACAGCACATACCTTACTAGCTAAATATACAAGATAAACATGGTTCAAGATATGCTTTTATAATGCAAATTGATCTTCCTTCAACAGAAGACAACTACTATTTCAAATCAAAGAGACAACTTGGGCCCCAACACATGAACCTTTTTTCAGTTTAGGGTTTGTTGTTTCCACTTTAGAATCAGAGTTGAAAGAGACTACAAGGACTATTGAGTCCAACCCCCTGCCATATAGAAAAACACAATCAAAGAACTCAACAGATTGCTATCCAGCCTCTCTTTAAAATAGTTGATTGCCTTGTTGCATCTTCCACCTTCTGGACTATGAAAATGTCTGCCAGACAAGTGAGGAATTTGTTGGACCTTATATTCTTGGCAGAATTTGATTTCCAACAAGTATCAGAATAGCTGAAATTTCCCACTAGCACTACATCTCTTCTTTCTGAACATTTGGTCATTTGTTCCAGGAAGGCATCATCCAAGTCTTCAGTTTGGCTTTAGGATCTATAGTAGACCCTCACAATGACATCACTGTTGTTTATCTCCCCATTAATTTAATCATGTGCTTTATATTTCAGCATTACAGTTTGTGTTGACTGCATCCAAATTTACAAGAGGCATTCAAACTTAGATATGTATTTGTTCTTAATAAGGAAAAGCATTCCAGTCATGTTGATTCATTCACCTAGAATTGTGAAGTGATCAGGGAGGAGAACTGCAGCCTAGCTTCTGTTACATCATAGTTCAGTGATACAGCACACATACTGCACGAAAAAGATTGTAGATTTCATGACTGGTATTTCCAGCTAAACCTGGAAAAGATTGAAAGCCTGGAGCATCAGTATTAACCACTGGTCCGGATTGTTTAAGGCAAATACATGTATTAGTTATGGATGGACCAAGACTATCTTCCCACAATAGAAATACTATGTAAGCATAAAATCCCATCCCAATGTGATTAACCATTTTATGTATAATAAATTATTAATATTTCTACTACTACTTGTATGTGTGGTGGAAGTCTACTACAGACCCCCAAGTCAGATAGAGGAATTAGATGATGCCTTTCTAGAACAGATGGCCACACATCTGGAATGGAGAGATGTAGTAGTGATGGGTGACTTCAACTATCCTGATATTTGCTGAAATTAAAACTCAGCAAAATCCTCAAGGTCTAGCAAATTCCTCAATTGTCTCAAAGACAATTTCATTGTACAAAAGGTGGAAGAGGCAACAAGGGGATCAGCTACTTTAGATCTGATCCTAACCAACAGGGATGACCTGGTTAATGGGGTGCAAGTGGTGGGATCCTTAGGTGGGAATGATCATGCTCTTCTGGAGTTTGTTATACAGTGGAAAGGGGAAGCCAGGCATAGTCAGACACGCATTCTAGACTTTAGGAGAGCTGATTTTAGTAAACTTAGGCACGTTACAGACCGCCTAAAAACGGTGGTCTGCCGGCAGTGCTGGTTGCTGCGTCTGGGAACTGCAGCGGCAAAACCGCGCGATTCTTGAACGCAGCTTCTTTTTGCACCATGGAAGTGGCGCCGCGAGGCGCTAGTCGCGTACTCACGGCGTCACTTCCACCGCGCGGCGTCTGGACGTTATGTGTCCGCGATGTCAACATGGTGGCCACCCCATGTGGAACGGGGGCTGCCACTTTGTGCATGCTCCACGTGTACTAGGGTTAGGGGTGGCAGGAAGTGATGCCCCTTCCTAACCCTAGTACGCGCGGAGCACATACTTTATGCCCGTCCGGAACGGCCCTTAGAGAAATACTGGGGGTGATCCCATGGACAGAAATACTAAAAGAGAAGGGAGTTCAAGACAGATGGGAACTGTTCAAAATGGAGATACTGAAGGCAGAATTTAAAAGAGTTCCAATGAGGAAGAAAAATGGGAGGTGTCACAAGAAACTAGGATAGACGACTAAAGAATTTTCAACTGAGCTAAGTTTTAAATGGAACATGTATAAGAAATGGAAAAATTGGGAAATCACCAAAGAGTAATTCAAACAAATAGCAAGCATGTGTAGAGGTAAAGTTATAAAAGCTAAAGCGCAGAATGAACTCAGGCTTGCTAGAGAGGTTAAGAATAAAAAGGGCTTTTTTGAACATGTCCGTAGCAAAAGGAAGAAGAAAGAAATACGTAAAGAGATAGTACAGGAATACTGGTTAACCTAAATGAATATAAGTCTCCAGGACCACATGAACTTCAACCAAGGGTATTAAAAGAACTGGCAAATATAATATTGGAGCCACTGGCAATAATTTTTGAGAACTCCTGGAGAAGAGGAGAAGTCCCAGCAGACTGGAGGAAGGCAAACATTGTCCCCATCTTCCAAAAGAGGAAAAAGAGGATCCAAACAATTATCGTCCAGTTAGTCTGACATCAATACCAGGAAAAGTTCTGGAGCAGATCATTAAACAAAAATTTGTGAACATCTAGAAGGCAATGCCATAATCACAAAAAGTCAACATGGGTTTCAGAGAAACAGGTCACACCAGACAAACCTGATCTCTTTTTTTGATATTGACAGTTTATTCATGACAACCAAATACAGGTTATAGCCATCAAATTACAAAAATAATTAAAAACCTTTATAATTTCCACAGCCAATTAGCTCTATAACATATAGAGCAATATGTTTACACTAAAATTACAAAAATATTTCAGTTTTTTAAATAAAAT
The DNA here is from genome assembly GCF_019175285.1 of Sceloporus undulatus. Taxonomy (NCBI): domain Eukaryota; kingdom Metazoa; phylum Chordata; class Lepidosauria; order Squamata; family Phrynosomatidae; genus Sceloporus; species Sceloporus undulatus. Next base: position 24,707,584 of record NC_056527.1, on the reverse strand, counting down.
TACCAGCTTGATAGATGAAGGGAATGCTGTGGATATAGTATATCTTGATTTCAGTAAGGCCTTTGACAAGGTTTCCCATGACATTCTGTAAACAAGCTTGTAAAATGTGGGCTAAACAAGGTAACTGCTACATGGATTTGTAATTGGTTGTCCGGCCGAACAACACTGCTTTACAATGGCTCCTTTTTATCCTGGGGAGAAGTGACCACTGGGGTCCCACAGGGCTCTGTCCTGGGCCCAATGCTATTCAACATCTTTATCAATGACTTGGATGACAGAATTGAAGACATACTTATCAAATTTGCAGATGACACCAAATTAGGAGAAGTAGCTAATACCCCAAAGGACAGGATCAAAATTCAAAAAGACCTGAATAGACTAGAAGGCTGGGCCAAAGCTAACAAAATGAATTTCAACACAGAGAAATGTAAGGGGATGCTTTGATTTGGATTTCCTGCATGGCAGGGGGTTGGACTGGATGGCCCTTGTGGTCTCTTCCAACTCTGTGATTCTATGACGTAGTGGTTTGACTGTCGACTACAACTCTAGAGAATAGGGTTTGAATCCCTGCTTGGTCATGGAAACCCACTGGATGTCCTTGGGCAAGTCACATTCTTTCAGCCTCAGAGGAAGGCAAATACAACCCCCTCCCCCCCGAACAAAACTTGCCAAGAAAGTCCCTTGATATATTTGCCTTAGGGTTGTCATAAGTCAGAAATGAATTGAAGGTACACAACAACACAACAAAATCATATACCCTGAAGGCTTCTGGAAGTTAAATTCTCCTATGAAGGGAGTATGGGAAACTGAGGCGGGGTACAGACCGCCGCTTTGCAGCGGTCTGGCGCCGCCGCCAGAAGGTCCGCGGGGGAGCCGGAGCCTTCAAACGGCCCGACTCCCGCGCGGACCGAAAAAAGAAGCTCCAAAATGGAGCTTCTTTTGGCGTCGCGTTTGCGACGTAGCGAGGCGCCAGGGGCGCGCTCGCTACGTCAGCAGCGGCGCGACGCGTCTGGACGCTAAGCGTCCGATACGCAAAGATGGCGGCGCCCATGTAGAAAGGGCGCCGCCATCTTGTACGGACGGAGTCCGTAATAGGCCCAGGGGCGTCTAAAAGAGACGCCCCTTTTTTAAAATGGGACGTCCTCCGGACGTCCCAAAGGGCCGTCTAGAAAGCCCCTGAGATAGTACCAAAATACAAATGGATAAGAACAGAAGTACAAAAAAATTAGAAGGAGTTACCAGAGACAATGCTAGAATCATCATGCAATGGGCCACCTCTTCTGATCTTACTAAAAATCTGAACTAATCGGCAGGGGAAGCAGTACAACCATATCCATCTCATATAGATGCCAATCCTGCTGAACTAATATAACCAATATTTAAACAACTATCTAAATGTGCTTGTCCAAAGATTGTCCAGAAATTCTTTCTGGATATACTTAAAGAGCAAGTCCAGATAAAAGTAGGACAGAAAATGTGTGCAGAATCTACAGTTCAATAGTCAATTTGTTCTCTTGTTTTGATGTTACACAACTGACCAGAACAGGCAATATGAGTGTATGTTTTGTCTTGTCAGGTGAGGCGTACAGCATGTCTTGTTTCCATCACTTTGCTGCTGGAATAAAAATACTCATCTGTACTATGAATTCTTCTCTCCCACACAAAGGATTTTCAGACATAAAAAACACAGCATGACAGACACTTTAAAGTGATTTAAACTTCTCATGTGAAAATAGATGATGTTTCTGATGTGGACTAGAGAATGATCCAGAACAGTCTCACAAACTTGGAATACAGGAAGTAAACCTGAGACTTTTCTACACACTTGAAAGGAGAGAGCTAATATTGCATACAATGTAAATATCAGCTGGAGACTAAGGAAATTATAACTAATTGGTACTTATATCTAGGTTGGCTTAAAGGTTATTCAGTCCTCAAGAACTGCTTCACTCCTGCTGTTTGAGATCTTATCAGAAAAAAGGGCAAGATGTTCAGTGTTTTCCTGTTGCACGAAAATGAGTATCTATCTCTTCTTCAAGAAGTATTGTTTTCATATATAATTTAAATGTACAAGTTGAACTTCAAGTCTTCAGATATGAAATTGGTTTTCTTTTATAATATAAGCCCTGTGTAGAGATTATTTCGTATGCCTGTGATTTTTGGGGAGATGGCCATCCAGATGAATGACTGCAGCTTCTACAGGAATAGACCACAAGGACCATGCAGTCCAACCCCACCATGCAGGAATACACAATCAAAGGACTCCCAAGAGATGGCCATCCAGTCTCTGTTTAAAAACCTCCAAACAAGGAGACTCGACCACACTTCAAGTCAGCCTATTCCACTGTGGAACAGCTCATACTGTCAGGAAGTTCTTCCTAATGTTGTCATCTCTGACCATTTGACATTGTGGCTGACAATGACTGGAGATGGTCTAAAGAACTGCAGATTCCCACTCGTAATTTAGGATAGAAAGCATGGTAAGGTCACTACTAGTATCTAAAAAACAATGTTTTTCCCAGTTACCCCAGGTTTTAGCAAAGAATTACAGCACCCTGAAGGCTTCTGGAAGTACAATTCTCCTATGGAGGTAGTCGGGGATTTTAGCGAGGGGAAGGCCAACTATCGGCACAGTCGGGGAACAAATCAACCCACATGCAGCCAAACAATACTGTAGCAGTGGAAAAACATAAAACAAAAACACCAGCTATTGGTATCGGCAATGGTCTGACCCACATTTCACACACTAAATAGGACTCACAGATGTACTACGGGCCCGAACAGACAGGCCAAAATAAAGCTACCTCAAGTCACTTTGGAGATACACAGTTTAAATGACACACACACATCTTAAGAGGTCAGAAGCCACACCAAAGCCATCCTCCAGTCCCAAGGACTGGAACGCAGCTTTGGCACAGCTTCTGGCCTATAAAGACGTGTGTGTCATTTAAACAGCGTATCTCCAAAGTGACCCGAAGTAGCATTATTTTGGCCTGTCTGTTCAGGCCCATAGTGGTTCATCCAAAATTTCTAAAGGCTTTATCTTTAGTTACGTTGCATACAATACTACATATATACACTCCAACTTCTCTCTACCAACTTTCAACCAGCTACTTCACACTATTATTCCAACTGTTACTCCAACTATTTCTCCAACTAGTCTCTTGGCACATTTATATAGATGGATGGCTCTGAGTCATCACTTTGCGTCACACTTTGCCTCATGCCATGCGCTCATGACTCATACTGGCAGTTGCACAGTATGAATGTCACTACATGTCACTGAAAATATTTTCTTTTGCTCTGTTTAAAGCATGATTATTCCAACACAGGAAAGCAATGTAACTAAAAAATCAATCTTGGGTCACATGCTATCTGCCCTGTTGTAAAGTTATTAACTGAGTTATTAAAGTGTTAAAGATGAGGAAAGAAACGATTGAACAGTTATTGTAACTACAGTCTACATATGAAAAAATTGCTCAGATTTACACAATAAAGTTTTTACTGTTCTTAACGACTAACCAATGTTATTGTTTGCATTTTTCATAAAGAAAAATATATTTTGTCAAATATGCAAATATACAAAGTCACAATCCAGCTCATATGCCATTTATATGTATAGTCACAGATATATACAGCCACAGCCAAAGAAATATAAGCAAAGAACAAATGTTTATTTTGTTCTTAATATAACAATTACATTTGGTAAAAAAAGAATTGAGGTTTTAAAAACTGCATTTATATCCATGTACTGGTATTCTGTTATTAACTGCCATCAGGTTGGCTTTGACTTGTTGCAACTCTAAGAATGAGGGACCTCCAAGACACCATAGCAACTGCCCTGCTCAGATCTTCCAAACGGAGGGCTATGGCTTCCCTGATTTAGTCTCCATTTGTAAATATGGCCTTCCTCTTTTCCTACTCCATTCTACCTTACCAAGCATCATTGTCTTTTCTAGTGAGTCACTTTCTCGTGATGTGACCAAAGTATGATAGCCTCGATTTACTCCTCTTTATTTCTAGGGAGCATTCAAGCCACATTTGTTCTAGGACCTATTTGTTTGTCTTCTTAGCTAAGGTTTTGCAAACTCAGGGTGGTGGTACAAACTATACCCTCCCAAAAGATGAAAGTTCTTGAACTAAAATATGAAATCACCAAAGCAAAGAGTCATAAAGATTACACCCCTGCCAAATATTTTTTTAATGAGAAATAGATGAAAGTCTACTTTCAGTTTTAAAAACAGACATTTGTTGGTGTCAGACAGTGTAAGGAGGTCCTACAACCTATTGAAAAGGTAAACTACCACTACTGGAAACTCTGGGGAAAGGGAAAAATCCATTCTGATTAGAAAAGGTGAGGTTGAAGGTATTGAGGGTCACAGAATGACGGGGGGGGGCACACTTTGCCCACCCTGCTCTAAATTATTATATTTCAAATGATGGAGTGACTGCGCCTGGTTTTTTGCCAAATGTCTTGCTTGTTCAGATGACCTGAGCTAGACCTTAAATTATGAAAATTAGAGACACATGGTCAATGGATAGTCCACAAACATATTTTCCTGCCTGATGGTGGTAAGAGTCATTTGTAAAGAATATTATTTAAATACTCCAATTATTTAAATTATTGGATACAGAGAGGGGGAAAGAGAACATAATCATTATTGTGGCTACTGTCATGCAAGGTTACACAGAAAGAGCATTTTGGTTCCTAAAATTCTATTCTCTGAATTATAAAATGGAATGATAGCATTCCAATTTATACATCATTCACTCAGAACCACAAGGTTGCGAGTTCAAGACCAGCAAAAGGGCCCAAGCTCGACTCAGGCTTGCATCCTTCCGAGGTCGCTAAAATGAGTACCCAGACTGTTGGGGGCAAATTAGCTTACTTGCTAATTAGCTTACTTGCTGTTCACCGCTATGATCTTTGGAATAGCGGTATATAAATAAAACAAATTAATTATTAATTATTATTAATTATTATTTATTATTAAGAAAAAAATTAACTTTCCTTTCAGGGAGCTCTGCCCTCACAAAGAAACTCTCAAGGCTATAAAACATTGAATTTTATTATTGCTAACTTCAAGTTTTTCTGACTACTGGCAACCTATCATGGGATTTTCTTCACATTGGTTAGAAGGTGTTTGACACTGGCTTCTTCTGAGGCAGAGTGTGACTTGTTCAAGGCCAGCCAATGAGTTTCCAAGGCCAAGCAGGCATTCAAAGCCTAGTCTCCCAGATTCCTAGTCCAACATTCAAATCACCATACCACGCTAATTTGCAAAACATTAAAATACAGTTTTAACATTTAAAGCATTGGAGTTGTTTTTTCCTTTTCAAAATCTACAGACAACACAGTTCATCAAAATGCAGACTGAAATAAATGTGAGTGGAGATCTTTCTTTAAAAAAAAAAAAGAATAGTGACAAGGCCATAGTTGTTTCCTTAGGCAGGAAGTTCCAAAAATACAGGGCCACTACTAAGAAAATCCTCTCCCTAGCAGCTGCCAGCCTCAATGCAGTGCCCACAGAAGGGCATCATGTGGTCCTCCAAATGCTGTTGCACTGCAGCTCCCATAATTCCTAAATCTTATTTGTGCTGGCTAGAGCTAACAAGAATTGCAGTCTAAAAAATGTCTGGAGGGCCACAGATTGGAGATTGCCCACTCCTAGTGTATGCAAACACTCAGGACCCAATTATCTTTATGCATGTACCTAAACAACTCTGCAGGCTTCTACAATTTCACTTCCCAACTGCATGTTCTCATGTTTTAGCAGCTGTTTCTCAAGGGAGAGTCCTTTTAAGCAGCCATTTGAGTGACATGAAGGCTGAGTCAGGCAGCGAAGGAGAGCTTCAAAATTCCTAACAGACGCTTCCTGCACAGTCCCCTTTGATTCCTAGCCACCATGACTGTTGGCTTTTTTAAAAGAAGCCGGGCTTATTTATCTTGGAATCATATCAGTTGACTGTGCTGAGAAGATCTGATGGTGAGCCAATTACTGAACTATTTTGTATTTAAAAACAAACAAATAAAAACAACACAAAGCCTTAACCATCTGATTACTGCTTAATAAACAATTCACAGGCATGGAAATTTCAAACTGAAATTGGTACTCCAAAAGTAGCTACAGCTCTTCAGACACCACAGATTGGATTCTGAGATCAGAACAAACTTGAGGTATCAGGCAGTTGTCATGGCTAAATATCTTACATCTCACTTTTCAAATCTCTTTTTCTTAAATTTAATATAACCATAACCATGGACTTATACAGAACAACTTAGTCAGCCATTTTTTTAAAAAACACTTTTAAAGTTCAAAATGTCACTTTCAGTTTCACCAGTGATCATATCTGCAAGCCAGAACAATGGCTTTCACATATCCAAAGTATTTAATGGTTTCATATCCAGCTTTTCAATCTAACAGAATTTACAATGAGAAATCACAGAATCACACATTTGGAAGGGATATCAAGGGTCATCTAGTCCAACCGCTGCCCATGCAACGATCAGAATAGAGAAAGAACTGGGCAAAAAACCCACCCTTAAAACATTGCATTAAATAACCATTTGGCACCTCCCAAACTTGCCAATGGAACAGGATACACCTTGGCTCAGGAATATGTACAGCGCCTGGACTTGTGACATGTCATGATCTTGGGGAATGTGCACAAGATTGCACACGTCTGCAAAACCAAAAATATGCACACTTCAAAACCCACACAGACATGCTTTCATCCGTGGAGTACTCCATACAACAAATGTGTACAACAGAAATTTCATACAATTTTAAATGCATTCACACATATGCATTTAAATGCGGGGGGGGGGGCAGCTGAAATCCCAATACAAGAAAAAGATATAATGAAAGTTATGAAAAAATAATAAAACTTAATAAAAACAGGACTGTCAGGTTTTCAATCCTTATTCCAAAGTTAACACAGATCAAGAGCAACATGAGGTAGCAGCACACCAAAAGCAAATTAATTTAAATAAAACAGAAACCACACAACAACAGCTGTAGAGCGCATCATTGTTCATTAAAAGCCAGAGGGGACAAACCCACTTTAGCCTAGCAACAGGACCTCAAATGACCAGGGACATTGGGCAGGGTCTCTGGGGATGCCAGTCCATAGAATAGAACAAATAAGGCCTGGGGCCATTTGCAACACAACAAGCTTGTGAAGACATTTAAGAGCAAGCCTCCTCAATGAATCACTGACCAGGAAGGAAATTTGGGAGATTACCTAGGCCTACTCAGTACAGGCAATGCAGGAAACAGCTCACAATATCCCTGACAGGAAGGTTTCAGCATATTCATACAGAGAGGTAAATATGGGAGCAAGTGTTGTGCTTTAGACCAAGGCTTGGAAATCCTCCACAAAAAGAAAGACACATATCAAATTATCATGTTTAATCCACCAGTGAAGGTGTAGCCATGGCTGACATGTGCAAGTTACCCAATTTAAAAAAGCCATCATCATAGAAGGACGGAAAAGTCCATCAGTGATACCTTTATTGGACAACTGAAGCACACAATATATTTGTTGAAGTATATTGTGCATTTCAGTTGGTCAATAAAGGTATCACTAACGTGTTTTTGTTTGTATTTGTTAAATGGCCAACACAGCTAGCCCTGCATGTTTTCTGGAAGGAAGGAAAGCATATGCGACTTTCAAGGCCCAGTATTTGTAAGAAAAGGGGGGGAAGGGAAGTATCCTCTTTAAGGTGGGAGGGGATGTAGGGAGAGAAAAGAAAATTAATACATTTTAACATAAATGTGGGAAGAGGGAGGAATTATAAGACTACATGGGAAAATAGCTGGCTATGTGGAAGCGGAGGAACCAAGAAGAAAATAAAACTTTGTTGTTGTAGATGTGTGCCTTTAAGTTGTTTCCAACAATTTATATTAATCCTAAGGGGTTTTCTCTGCAAGTGTCTTCAGACCAGGGCTGCCATTGGCTTCCTCTGAGGCAGAGAGAGTGTGACTTGCCCAGGTCACAGGGATTTAAACTCTGGCCTCCAGAGTCACAGTCCAGCGCACAAACCACGCCAGCTCACTATAACACTACAATGCACCAGAAGTGAAGAAAACACTATGGTTTGGAAGCAGCACTAGTGGATCAAGTGGAAAGAAATGGTGCAAACCAGTTTACCCAAAATGCCTACAGGACTAGAAGACACTGAATACAAAATGAGGGTGACAAAAGGTAGGGCATGTGTCACTATTACAGGAAGGGCTGTTTTCGTGCTTAGGATTTTTAACATCTTTGCCTGATGAAGAAGCCAGTGGAGCTTCGAAAGCTTGCAGCATGTATTTTGTGCATCTCGGCTGGCCAATAAAGATATCATTGTTTTACGGATTTTGGATCTTATTGTTCTTTGTGTTTTGGAGCTGCCTCCAAAATCCTATCCTTTGTCCCAGGAAACTCCTCCCCAACCCCAGTATGTCAGATAGACTTCAGTATGGAGACCAGGGTATGAATCCCAGATCAGCCACGTAAACCCAGAGGATAGCAATGACAACTACCTCTGAAGAAACCTACCAAGAAAACCCCATGATAGGTTTCCTTTAGGGTCAAGTAAAGCTACTCAGTGCCCTTTGGCAAGTCACACTCTCTCAGCCTCAGAGGAGGGCAAGGGCAAACCCCCTCTGAAGAAACCTGCCAAGAAAACACCTTGTCACAGAGTGACCTCTGCAAAGGAGGACAAGGCACCGCAAAATGTAGGACATGACAAAAGAAAAGTGAAAATCACTCATAGAAATGTTATGCTAAAAATTGGAGGACATTTTGGAATTTCTCCTGAATAGAAGGTTGAAAAGTAGGGCATGTCCTGGAAAATGAGGACGTCTGGTCACTCTGCAATAAGAGGTTTTCCTTCAGGTCATGTAAAGCCACTGGGTGACCTTAGCTAAGTCACACTCTCTCAGCCTCAAAGGATGGCAATGGCAAGCCCTCTTTGAAGACACCTGCCAAGAAACCCCCATGGCAGGTGTGCCTTAGGGCCCTGTGTTGTATTATAGCCCACTTTCTAGAATGTACGCCTCTGGCAGGCCCATTCCATCCCATTCTATTCTATTCTATTTTACATACAGGGATGTGTAAACTGACAGCTTTATAAATATAATGTAAACTTTAGCCACGTCACACTCTCTCAGCCTCAAAGGATAAATATAAATGATAAAGTTTAATAATAATAATAATATAAACCTTGACCAAGTCACTCTCTCTCAGCCTCAAAGGATAAATAAATATAAATTATAAATAATGTTTAATAATAATAATAATAATAATAATAATAATGTAAAACTTAGCCAAGTCACACTCTCTCAGCCTCAAAGGGTGAATAAATATAAATTATGAATAAAGTTTAATAATAATAATAATAATATAAACCTTGACCAAGTCACACTCTCTCAGCCTCAAAGGGTGAATAAATATAAATTATGAATAAAGTCTAATAATAATAATAAAAATAATATAAACCTTGACCAAGTCACACTCTCTCAGCCTCAAAGGATAAGTTAAATATAAAGTCTAATAGCAACAATAATAATGCGAGTAATAACAATCCTAAGGCTCTTGGGCCACTGACTGCTCACCTGCTCCACTCCCAGGAAGGCGTAGAAGTTCTGCGGGATCTCTTCCACCAGGTCGAAGAGCTCCAGGTCGCCGGGGTCCCAAGCCAAAGCGGCGGAGGCGAGGAAGACGAGGGCGGCGAGCAGCGGGCGCCAAGGGCTCCGACGGAAGCCCATCGCTCCCAGCCAGGCTCCGCTCAGAGCAAGCGCTCCTCCCGGCAGACGTGGCCCAAGTGCCCCTGACTCAGGCCGCGCATGCGCCCTCCGCCGCACCGGTTACGCCCCGCCCCTGCGAATCCCACGGGCCTCCCGCTCAGCCAATGGCCGCCCGGAGCCCGCTTGCGTCACGATGCCTAGCAACCGCCAGATGCTTGTGGGAGTTTGCTCTGAGGCCTAGATTAGGAAACTCCAGCCTGAGGGAGGCTGAGGGGAAAGGGCGGGTTTTCCCACTGCAGCTGTGATGATGATGATGATGATGATGATGATGATGATGATGATGATGATGATGATGATGATG